>NC_056739.1:826755164-827062664 GCF_019279795.1 Protopterus annectens
TCTGCCCTTAACAAAGCCAAACTGGGTAGGATCCAGTGTCTGTAGGTCCCCAATATCTTTATTTATGAGGTCCATGATGATCCTTTCCATAGCTTTGCAGACCAAGCTAGTCAGGCTTATGGGGCGATAGTTTCCAGGATCCGTTGAGGCACCACCTTTGTGGAGAGGGACCACTGTTGCTGTATGCCAATCTTTGGGTACATATCCTGTAGTAAGGCTAAGACTGAACAGTAGTTTTATGTTTGGGTTTAGCTCTTCTTGGAGTTCATGTAGGATGCAGCCCGGGACACCATCTGGTCCCATTGATGCTGTGTTTTTTGCTTTGGAGAGGGCGGCTCTTACCTGAGCATCTGAGATGTCAGGGGGGCAGCACTCTGTTTGGATAGATATTTGCCCGTTTGGTGGGGAGAGGGGGGAGAAGTTTGCACTGAACCTGTCAGCTAGGATGTTGGCAATGTCTGTGGGCTCGTGTATTGTTTTGTCATTTTGGACTAATTGTGAGCATATCTGGGAATTCCCACCCAGGTTCCTAACATAACTAAAGAAAGCCTTGTGATTATCCTTAGTGTCCTGTGCAATTTTTCTCTCAAAGCTGGCAGACGATTTTATGAGTGCCTGTAGGTTTTGTTAATACTGATCAGAGATGCCTTCCCTTTTTGGGATTTTGCTCTATCATGTAGTAGCTTGCTCCTTCTATTGTATAGAACCTTAAGCTAAATTAAAGTATTTTATTTTTAGCTCTACTTGGAACAAATAAACAATTTTCAGCAGAGGCCCAGGAAGAAATAATGCAGACATGTCTTTGTAACATGGGAGGACACAAAAGCAAACCCACACAAACACAGGGAGAAGATACCGACCCCAAAAAGAAGGAACCCCAGCCAAGAATCAAACCCAAAAACCTGCAACTGTGAGGCAACAATGCTACTACTACACCATCAAATATCAAGCATTGCAGCATTTACAAACCGCAGATATTATGAGGAACAGATCAGATCGAATATGAGGCAAAAATCTGCAGTTTTTTTACAAATGGTGGTGGGCAGGGAACTTAAGTCTTTAACACCTGCACACAGGGTACAGGGTTCAAGCCTGAGGTATACACCACCATAAGCACCTGGGGCATTTTCACACACACACACACACACACACCAGTAAAGCATAAGCACCATACACAAACCCCAGTAAAGCACAAGCACCATACACACACAAATAAACATTGTAAAATAAAGGTAAAAAGCACCATACACTTACCTGAATATATCCAGCTAATGTACATCCTTCCTGCGCAATACTCAAAGACCCGTGAGATCCCAAGGAAAGCCCGACGAGATCCCAATGCTCCTTCCCGAGCCCGAGTCCTGACTGCTGCTCTTGCAGTCTGGACGCGACCCATAATCCTAGCAAGTCTGTGCACTTTAAACGTGCACAGACATCTCCTTGTGTCCCCCTATGGGGACTGCCAGACTGCCGTGAGCATGTGCATAGACCGACGATAGTTGGGACTACTGCGAAATTTCAAAAAATAATTTTTTTTTAAATTTTTCTTTCTCTTTTTTATTTTGAGGGGGCTGCAGTCCGGCAGCCCGATGCCATGAGCCGCCCCTGTTTAGCAGCCCAAACACACGCTCAATTACATTTCGTGTTTGTGCATGTGCCTCATTATGGCATTTCTGTTCAGGTGTGTGTGCGTTTCTGATGGGTGTCTTCAGCCACGGCTCCAGTGTATAGCCAGCATCCCCCATTAGGTGACCATGTGGGATGTCCCCATTGGCAAATGTCTGGTACAGCTGTGTCAGATGCCAGATATGGGAATCATGGTAGCTTCCAGGGCAGCCGGCACACACATTCAGTATTATGCCCTGGGCATCACACACAACCTGATAGTTGATGGAGGGGAAGCCCTTGCGGTTGAAGTAGACCCTACCCTGCTCGCCAGCTGGTGCTTGGATGCATATGTGCGTGCAGTCTATTGCACCCACTACCTCAGGGTATTCTGCTATTTGCTGGAAGAGACGCATATTGCTGGCCAATACCTCACAGGAATTGGGGAAATATACATGATCACCAACATGTGCTGACATGGCATCCAGGAACTGGTGCAGTACCCTGGATGCTGATGCCTGTGATATCCCCATCATATCACTAGTTGGTCACTGGAAGATACCTGTTGCTAATATTCTTAGGCCAACACATACCTTGGTTTCCACTGGGATGGGTTCCCCTCTGTTGGTTCTGTGTGTGAGGCGTGGCCTGCACAGCTCAACAATTTGCTGCAGGAAGTCTCTGTCCACTCTATAGCGCTCCACTATCTCCATCTCATGTAACCTCTGGTAGGTTACCCTGGGACTGTACACTCTTCTCCATCTCCTCACTGTGGGTTGTCCAGCAGCATTTCCATTGTCACTACCCTCAGCATGTTGCATATGTCGCCTTATAGCAGCAATGGCAGCCCATAACATTTCTTTGTCTCAGTAAAGCTTTTTCAGTTTTCACTTCTATTAGCTTACTGCAGTGTCTCTTGTGAGAAACATAATGGACTGTTGTTTGCAGAATTTTAAGTGCTAGTCTGGGCTGGGCTAGTGTACTGCCTGTGTAATTGCCTGATTCTGATTGTTTTCACCTGCTAGCTCTGCTAGTACTCCCTGGTAGCTTCCTACTATTTGTTGTGCCTCCTATTTCCTTTCTGTTTCCTCGGGGGGGGGGGGGGCAGCGCCATGCACATAAGCGCAAACACACTCACAGCAGCTCACACGTGCGCACACATGCTTACACGGATTGCAACTTGCTTATTTGGGTTAAAACGCATGCACACCAGCGCAAAAGCGCTTACAACACTTTAAACTGCCTTATACATGCTTACTCCTGCTTAAACACGTGCACTCACGCTTACACGCATGCACACTGTCTTACTCGGGTTTACAAGCGTGCACACGCATGCATACATGCTCAGCAAGAAACTTTGGTGTTATTCATGGCATACACCTTCCATTTCTTGCCTTTACCTAGCCTACCTGTTGACACACCTCTTTCAATGATGTGTAAATGACAGCTGACACACGCCACTCTGCTCCAATGAGCTTCCCTTCTTTCATACATACCCCACTCGTGATGTCACCTATCTTCTACTCTGTTACTCCCCTTATCCTACTCCTACACTCCACTGACTGTGCTCATTTGCTATGTAAACCTGCGATTCACTATCCTAACCCTCCTTTGCATAGGATTGCCTACTAATGCTTGATTACATCTCTTAGACTGTGCTTCGCCTCTTAGCAACCTCTACCCGTTGTCTTCAGCCTGCCATTCCCTTGCATTGTAAATTAACAATTTAAATAAAATCCGCATTTGTGGGTTTTAATTTTTATTTTTCTGGTTTTTAGAGTGCAGCCCGTTTGCGCGGCGTTATGCTTAAACATCGGAAATCGGAGAAAAAAAATAATTATTTTTATTTTCATATTGCATCGGGAAACATTGCCAATGGCCATATATTTGGCCATTGACATGCTTCCTCTACCGGATGCAACCTTTATTTGGAGCTGTCACAGCTCCATTTTGCTGTTTACAGAACGGTACCCAGTTGTCAACTGAGTACATTTCTGCAAATAACACTGCTCTTACTCGGACAGGTTTGGGTTTCCTGAATTGCAAATCTACCTCATTTGCATGCTTTTCGGTTGCAATTGAGGAAATTTGCATGACCCGGCCCTATCCGTGTAAGAGCCGTTTTAGGAGCTCTTTTGCACACCCCTGCAGGCTATTCCTGGATCGCTCGTCGGACATGATGGCTGCATGGAGTCTTACTCTACTCTTAGACTCCGTGCAAGCCATCGTGAATCCAGCCCAATGTTTATTTTTTTGGATTGCAGTACAGTGAGGATCGGAATATTTGCCCTTTCCTCACTGTAGTGTGATCTCGGAGTTCGAATATATATTTAGCGTGGGTATAGGGGCACAGCCCCCCACAATAGCAATTTCGAATTTCTGCACTTATGCTTATGTGAGCGTTCAACATTTTGATTTTTTGCCTATATAATATAGACCCTGAAAGACAGAGAGTTTTGTGATCTCACAAAACAGTAATCACAAAATCTCAGAAACATGTAAACATGCAACACATTTGAAAGTAGCAAATCTCACACACAAAGCTTTTTGCACAGGTGCCATATAAGGGGCTGTGCACCCACACCATGCCCACTTGTAAATCTAGCTATACACACCACCTAAATATATCCATCTGTCTCTCTCTCTCTCTATATATATATATATATATATATATATATATATATATATATATATATATATATATATATACCCCAACTCCCATAACTCAAGGAAAAGGATAATCACCAAAATAATGCAGCATCTCCAGACTCTCACATTAGTGAGAGTCAGTTAGTAAGATAACAACATTCAGCCTGGCACCTCAGAAAATCCCAACTTGCAGAAACATGAAAAAAAATCTAAAAGCAATCAACTTGTCCTCTGCTACAAGAATATATTATATAAATTATATTAAGCAAGGGCAAAAGTCCCATGAAATTAATCAATTCTAATGTCAACCAAAGGATGCTATGCAGTCCTCAGTTTTGAGCATTCCTATACATATATACACACACACACACACACACACACACACACACACACACACACACACACACACACACACACACACACACACACACACACACACACATACACACACACACACACACACACACACACACACACACACACACACACACACACACATATATATATCTATCTCTCTCTCTCTCTCTCTATATATATATATATGTATATATATATATATTTTTTTATTTTTTTTTTTATTTTATTTTAAAATAAAAATAAAATAAAATAAAATAAAATAAAAAAATAAAAAAATATATATATATATATATATACCAAAGGATGCTGTGCAGTCCTCAGTTTTGAGCATTCCTATACATATACATATACACACACACACACACACACACACACACACACACATATATATATATATATATATATATATATATATATATAGTTACCTATGAAAAGATCGATCATCTGAAATATCGAACACCATATGGTCGAGACCAAATGGTCGATATTTCAGATGATCGATCACTGTAAAGTATTAAAAAAACAAAAACCCAACAAACATGAAGACGCAAGCCCTCAGCACCCTACTTAAATATACCAACTCCGAGATCGAGCTACAGCAGGGAATAAGAATAATTCCCATTCTGCGCTTTATTGCTGGTGTAGAGTTGGTATATTTAAGTAGGGGGTGTGGGGGTGCAGGAGGGCTTGCCCCCCTACAATAACATCTTCTTGTTTGTTGTGTTTTGTTTTTTTTTATACTGTACAATGATCGATCATCTGAAATATCAACCATATGATCTTGATTATATGGTTTCAGCTGCTCGATCTTTTCATAGGTAACCATATGTGATCCCTATCAGGGACACTGGGGAGTAAAAGCATAAGAGTTCTAGTCTCATTCCAGGCTGCAAAAGATGTTCAAGTGATCTCAGTTAAGTTTGGCATGTGATGATAAACATCTAGTTTTGCAGTATCATATAAAGCAGTTATCTTGAAGAAGGTTACATGAACTCACCTCTCAGCCCATCTACACACCAGTGCACCAAAATCCATGAGAACAGTGCAACTTTTAATGACAAATTATACAGTGATTTAAAAAAACAGGACATTTTACCAACACAACTACTTAACTAATGGCAGATAACACATGCAGACACAAAGACTGAGAAAACATTTATTAAATCCGCAATGTTAATTAAAAAAAGGGTAAGAACTCACAGAGCTTAGTTAATGATTAGTACCCAGTTTGATGCTGCCACAACAGCATTTGCCTTTATTAGATTGACAATGCAAGGATGCTCCAGTAGCAGTACTGATAGCTGGATGTACACAGCCTATATGATAATAGTATTCATATTTAATAACTGACATTACATCACCTCATACACTCACCAAACAATGCATATCTTACAATAAGAAGATGAATAGTATTAAAGGGATGCAGTAACACAGACGCATGGCATTTCCTCCAATGCATTGGTTGATCATTAATCACAGATGATAGAGGTAGTCATCTGCACTCAAGAGTTACTAAAGCATCATCTGCAGCCACATAGAATGAACCTACTTATGTATGACAAAAGGCAGCAATAAAAATGTGTCATCTTCAGGAAGGGCCGTCTTCATGCTGGCATGTCACAACAAACTCCTAATAGTGGTCATACAGTGCTATATATGGCTGTGCAACTTCCTGGTTGTGAAGGTAGCTCAGCAGAAGTGATAGCAATCCTTTCACTAGATGCCCAAGACTTCATAAGGCCATGTAGCTTTGGAGTGTCAAGAAACAACATTAACAATTTGCACCTTATTTCCAAAATATTTTTGCTAACAATCACAGTCTTTGCTAACACAAATGTTTGCTTCTTCTGCTGATTTACAAATGGCACATGTCCATGGTAAATCCACTGTTAAACATTTTGGAACACATTCCAGTGACAGCTGTCAATACTGAAGATAAAACAATCCATTTACATGTTTTATTTATTTTTCTTGTGGTATAAAATATTTACATTATATAAATATCTTCTATTCTAAAAGCTTTTATGATGGAATAGCTATCAGAAGTTTTAGAAAGGAGTGTGTGGCCAAGATGACTAACTGAGAACAGCAAATGGAGAAAGCTCTGTGACTGAAAACTTTTCTCTAATAAAAAATATAATCAAAAAATTTAAATTTGGATGTACTTTTTAGCTAACTGTATTCACTAACAGTCATAGAAAAGATTTATAGTTTCAAGTTCTTCAAAAGCTGTAATTTTCCTGTCAGAATTTCAGCTGCTTGGTTAAGACAGAAGAGACTCCAACATGAGCCACTCAAGAAATGGTACTCGGGATTCTTGTATTAGTAAAGACATCCAATAACTAATATATTGTATGCAGAATGTATTACTTACAATCAACAAACTGGATACCAACATGAAAAGTTTCAAAGAGCAGACCAGAAAGAAGATGAGACAATTAGAAATCTTTATGAAACATCATCATCACCCGCTTTTTTCCCATCTTTCTACATGTGGTCAGAGTATTGTGTTAACTGTTGCCATCTCCCCTGATTCTATGCCACACCTTCTCATGCCTGACTGTTGCAGATCTTCTTTCACACAGTCTATCCTGCTCTTAGTTGGACATCCTCATTTCCTCTTAACCTCTTCCTGTGTATCCGAAATCATCTTTGCCAGATTGTCTTCTGCTTTTCTGCACATGTCCGAACCAACATAATCTGTTCTCTTTGATCTTTACTGCAATTAGAGCTACTTTGGCTTCTGCCTTATGTCTTCATTTCTCCATCTGTCCTACAGAGTGCATCCTACCACCCTTCCCAGGCACTTCATTTCCATCACCACTAGCTTCTTCATCTGCTCTGCCTTTACTGCCTAGGTTTTTGTGCCATACAGTAGCACTTGTAGCACCACTGTCTTGTACACCTTACTTCTCAGCTTCTTTGGCATTCTTCTGTCACAGACAACACCTGAGACTGTGTATGTTGGCTGCATCCCCTCTGAGTCTAACTTTGGCCTCTTCATTCAGACTTCCTTTTTCCTCAGCCACACCTCCACATACTTGAAGCTACTAACCCGTTCCACTATCTTCCCTTCTATCTCAATTCTCAGCTTCTTCTGATTTCATCAATTTGCTGCCATTACCACTGTCTTATCTGTGCTTAGTTTCATCCCATGTGCCTTCAGTTTTGCATTCCATTCCCTTATTCTTTGCTGGAGTTCTTGCTCAGAGCCTGCCTGTAATGCCAAATCATCTGCATACAGCAACTTTGTTGATCTGCCCCCTCCGATCTGTTTGCCAATGTAGTCCATCACTAGTATGAACAACAGTGAGCTCAGAGCTGAACCCTGATGCACAACTTCTCCCACTGGGAACCCTCTGTGAGACTGAACACTGTTCATAATTGAGTCATTGGGTCCTTGTACATAGCCTACACTAATTCTACCAATTCTACTAATGTTGCTGGGGCCTCAAACCACCATAGTACTGCCAAAATCAGTTTTCTTGGCTTTTTCCAAGTCTTGGAGTACCCAGTTGGGCTCTTTCTTTATCTCTAGCTTTTTCTCAACTATCTGTCTTACTGCAAACATCAAGTCAGTTGTGCTGCACCCTGGTCTGAATCTGAACTGCTCATCTCCCATATTACTTTCTACTACTCTGCGCATCTGTTTTATCATTCACCTTCTCAAGAACTTTCATACAATGTGACAGCAGTTTGATGCCTCTGTATTGCCCACAGTTGTGGATGTCCCCTTTGTTCTTATACACTGGCATGAGTATGCTTAGTCTCTAGTCATCTAGGATACACCTTTCTCTCCACACTGCTATAAGTACCCTCTGGAGCCATTTCTATGATATATCTCCCAGCATCTTTATCATATCTGCTGTGACCTTCACAACTTCTCTTTCCTTAGAGATATTCTTACTTCTTCTAGGATGGATTCCTCTTCTTCTCTTATCATAGGCTGTGTCTTGGGCAGTACAGCTTCTGTGAGTTTTTCTTTATTCAGAAGCTGATGGAAATACCCCTTCTATCTGCCTTTAATGTCCTGTGGACTGGTGAGTGGGTTGTTGCCAGCATCCCTTATGAAGGGTGTCTGAATATCTTCTTTTTCTTTGTGACATTGCCTTGCAACCTGATATAGTTTCTTTGTGCCACCTACTGAATCACTTTTCCAAAGCTGGTTGAGTGCCTCTGATGCTCTGCTCTTTGCTATTGCAACTCCTTTATTAGCTTCTTGGTTAGCCAACCAGTATTCCTTCCTAGACAGGTCAGTCTTTTCTATCTCCCACTTTTTCCTGCACTCCTTCTTTCTTTTAATGACTTCCTGGACTTCTACCTGCCACCGCCAACTTTCCTTATGTACCTTATTTTCATTGCAAAAAAGAGTAAAATCTCATGACTGGGAAAACTCCCTAGTCAGCCTCAATAAGAAGCTGAGATCCCTTATGAAAACAAAATCGCCACTGATTCTAAAGACAGCCACAAAGCATTCTATAGCTATGTCAAGAATCTCAATGGCAACTCTCACATCTGCTCTGAGTTACAGCACAATGGCACTAAATATACAGAACCAACTGATATTGCCAACATCCTGGCAGATAGGTCCAGTGCTAACTTTACCCCCCTCACCCCGTAAAGGGCCCATCTCTATACCAGAAGAATGCAAAGTTCCTGTAATCATGGCTGCACAGGTAAAAACCACACTCTCCAAAGCCAAGAATACAGCATCCATGGGACCTGACAACATCCCAGGCTGCATTCTACATAAACTACAGAATGAACTGGCACCCCACCTAAGCACCATGTTCAATCATAGCCTCACCTCAGGCTTTGTGCCCACTGAATGGTGCACAGTGATGGTCATTCCACTCCACAAAGGAAGAGCCATCATGGACCCCGGGAATTACTGGCCCATTAGCCTAACGAGCCTGACCTGCAAGGCCGTATCATCATGGAACTTATAAACAAAGACATTGGTAATCTCCAAATTCTGGACTCCACCCAGTTCGGGTTTGTAAAAGGCAGATCATGTCTCCTAAACCTGATTGAATCCTTTGAAGCAGTCTCCAAAGCTGTAGACAAGGGTAAAGTGGTTCACACAGCCTATCTAGATCTCACCAAGGCTTTTGACACCATCCCCCACTCTGGAATTATAGATAAACTCACTAAACTAGGTATAAATCCCTATGTCACAAGACAGGCTGCCAATTGGCTCACTGACAGAACCCACACTGTGAAAGTACCAGACTCCAAATCTGACTTCAGGCCAGTGACAAGTGGAGTACCACAGGGTTCAGTCCTGGGTCCTCTCCTATTTGGTATCTACTTTTCTAAAGTACAGGCTAACACAGAAGGTCTTTGGCTAATGAAGTTCACAGATGAGTGCAAACTAGGAGCCATAACTGAAACTCCTAACAATGTGGACATCCTACAAAACGGCCACACTGAGACAGATGCCTGGTGTCAAAGCCATGGCCTCAAGCTCAATGCCAAAAACTGCATTGTCATCCCCTTTGGTAAAATCCCTGTACCCATGAGCTACCACATAGGTGGTAGTCTCCTTAGCACTGAAAGTGTGATAAGAGACCTTGGGACACAGGTGAACAGTAGTCTCTCCTTTGATAATCACATCGCCACAGTAGTCAGGAAATCCTTCTACATGGCACACCTCATCACAAAAGGTTTCTCATCCAGGAAAAAAGAGGTCATTGTTTCCCTCTACTCATCACTCATTAGACCTATTATAGAGTGCAACACCCCTTTTGGTATGTACCTCACAAGACATCTACAACAACTGGAAAGGCCACAGAATTACCTCACAAAGAGGATTACTGGTCTCAGACAGATGCCCTATGCAGACTGTCTCAAAAAACTCTAGCTTTACTCCGTCACATATCGCCTACTCAGAGGTGATCTCTGCCTAACATACAAAGCTATGTCCAACCCAGAGCTGTTGGACATGCTCCACTTAAAGAAATCCCAATCCCTCCGAGCTACATGCTCTAGGGACCTAAACCTTGTCACCACAATAAACAGAACATGCTGGAGGGATAGATTCCTGTCCCAGAGACTTCCCATACTCTAGAACAAACTACCTATCTATATCAAACAAATCTCCTCATTAGCACTCTTCAAGAAAAATCTTGATGATTGGATGGGAAATAGGAAACTCACCCTGGGGATCACCTCTGTGGCTCTGCTCGACAGGGGAACAGGAAAATAATTTTCTTGGGTGGCGAAAGCCAGGGTACTTTTTTGTCTAGGCTTGTATAGGCCCTAGGGCTAATAGCCTAGTACCTACCTATGAACCTATTAACCTATACCTGGCTCAGCCCCATATCTGTTCTGTAGTCATCACACATGCTGTTTTGTGGTGCTGACATTCTTCATCATCTCCACCTATTTCCACCTCTTTTTGGGTGCTGAGCCCTGAGTAATTCCTTGAATTGTTGTATTTTCTCTCCAGCCAACTTCCAGTTCTTCAGCCTGGTCTCTGTTGACCTTATAGCCTTCTCTGACCACTGCTTGCACCTGATTTTAACAACCAGTGGTTTATGCTGTGGGTAAATGTTTCACTGGGGATGTCTGTGCAATCATTGATTCTACTTCCCTGCCCTTTCCTTACTATGAGGAAGTCTACCTGAGTTGCATGTTGTCCACTATTGTATATGATCTTGTGACTCTCTGTATTTTTCAACCATGTGTTAGCTACTATCAAGCCATTTGCCAGACATAAGTCTAGAATGGCCTCTCCTTCTTTATTCCTACTGCCTCACTCATGTGCACCCAGGCAGTCCTCATATCCTGTTCTGTCTGTCCAAATATGTGCATTCAGGTCCACCATTATCAAAAACAATTCCTGTTGTCTTGCTTTATCTAGTAGGTCCTGCAACTGCGGTCTGAATGCACTCTTTTCTTCACTATCACAAGCCTGCTGTGAGGCATAGGCTGAGATTATGAATATTGCCCTATCCTTACACTGGAGTCTGATTACCATGAGTCTGTCACTAATTCTGATGATATCCCTTACTAAAAATCAAAAAGCAGAAGTCCATCAGGTAAAGCTACTGGAACCCAATGAAACCAAGACAAGAGATAAAAATAGTAACAGCAACTCACACAACAGTTGGGTACTATTGGAAAATCATCAAAAAAATAACAAATATTCCAAGATTTATTTAAAGTAAGCACCTTCACATTAAACATTAATGCTTCATCAGACCAACGCATAAAACAAATTAACTCATTAAATAAAAAACAAACCCCTCCCATTCAATTCAATGTTTCAAAATAATGAATAAAACAGCTTAATCAACACAGTGTCACAGCATGTACTAATCTAAAAAATAAATAAAATAAAAACAGTTACCTATACGATTAGCCCATTCATCTTCTCAGCTTAAAATCTAGTTAATACCATCACCACTCAATGACATCTTCATCAGATAAAGGGTTCACAAAATACATAAAATAATACAAAAATACAGCAAAAACAAATCAATAAATCAAAAGTCATGCTTTTAGAACTGGTTTAAGAGAAACCATTTCATTTAGACCAGGGCCTCTATGTGACTGTAATTGAAGAATCCAATTTTGTTCTTTAGCCTCAGGTCTGTTTCTTAAGCCTCCACCTCTAACACTTATCTGGGCAATCTCTAAATCAAAGAATTTAAAACTATGTTGCTGTCCAAGTGCAGAGGCATGTGATGCTAAGGCATTACAACGTTTGCCTTGTCTAATGCCTCTTATATGTTCTAATATCCTGTCCTTCAAACATTGATTCATTTTGCCAGTGTAAAAAGCATGGTAGCACTCACAAAAAACATAATAAAACACACTCGTAGTTTTACAGTCTGCATAAAAAGAAACCTCTATCTCATAATGCAAAGTCAGATGCCTGAATATATATTTAGAATAAATATATTTACAAGCCTTACAGCTCAAACAAGGAAATGTGTCACTGCATGACAATGTTAAAGAACTGGCTGCCCCTTCTACACTCTTATAACAAAGTTGTCTCTTGAGAGATACATTATTATGAAAACAAAATTTAGGTGTAATACCAACTATATCAGTGAGCTCAGGACAGCTACAGAGGATCCCCCAATTCTTCAAAATATCACAATGTTAATATCATTCGAATATGTAAAAAGATACCTGGCAGTTCTACTATCTTGTCATTCCTGGGGGATAATAACCTCAGCATCTAACACATCATTAATTTTATGCGATGGTTTGATGAAACATTAATGTTTAATGAGAAAGTGCTTACCATAAATACATTTTGTAATATTTGTTGTTTTTTGATGATTTTACAATAGTACCCATCTTCTGTGTGAGTCACTGTTACTATTTTTATCTCTTGTCTTGATATCCCTTACTGCCTTTTGAAACCTCTCTCTCACCCAAATTCCCATAACATTTTTATCCTATCTTTCTCCTGAGCAATAGACTCTGGATCCCAAGCCAAGTTGTTTTGCTGAAAGATCCTTCCATCTTCTCTCTTGGATACATACGATGTCCAGCTTCTTCCTTATCATCATGCCATCCATTTCTAAGCTGTGTCCTATTTGTGAACTTACATTAAGTGTAGCAATTATCAGTTCATGTTTGGCAGGTTGATTGGTTTTATGTCCAGCTTTCACTCAACAGAGTATCCCAGGTAAATCAGGCTGGGCAACTAAACACCATCCAGCCAGTAGCTTATTGACCCAGGGTGCTGGTCTTTATGGTGAGCACACACTGGGCAATAGGGGCACATACACCCCTCCCACTGTTAGCATGGGTATCTTGAGTAAGTCTGAGTAGTCCGGGTCCTCAACCCACTTATCACCATGCCCATTTTGGTGACATTAGTCAACGTGACCAAATCACCTAGAGCTATATTTTATACCAAGTGGTTAGCCTTGCCACACCATACAGTCTGTGATATGTGTTCTCCTAACTTGAGGACACTGCACAGCATAATAGATGCCCAAAGTGGTTGGTCAGTACAAATCTTGCTCCTATAGAGCACCATGTAGAGTCTGTGCTGCTGCCCATAGCTCCATTCTTTTGTGAGTTTGAGATGGAAACACTCAGTATGTTTTTTGGAGATGGGAAGAACCCATAGAGACACAAGGAGAACATGCAAACTCCAAATAGCCATTGGCTGGAGTCCAGGATTGAAACTTTTGCACTGTGCATGGGAAGAAAATACTTTAACCATTATGCCAACTGGTCTCTCCAGTTCAGTAGTATGGAAGAAACTGTAAATGATCATGAAGGCAGAATAACTGAAGGTAAGTCTCAGACTGAATTTCTTTTAAAACAAAATAACTGACTCATAGATAAAGTTGATGATTTAGAAAATAGACTAAGATGAAATAAAATTAGAATTGATGCAATACCTGAAAAGTATGAGGGAGACAATATAATAAACTTATTAACAACTTGGCTACATAAAAAATTGAATCTACTTGAAACTTTATCTTTTAGAATTGATAGGGTACATAGATCCTGGAGAAAACCTTGGATAAAGGAAAATTTGCCCCAATGTTCATTTATAGTAAAGTTTATGTCTAGCTTAGAAAAATATCAAATATTAAAAACAGCATGGTTCATCCCACCAATTAAAATAGGTGAACATGTAGTCAGATTTGAGAATGATTATTCCAGTGAAGGAAAGAGTAAAGAAAATCCTGCTTAGCATTGATCAAGGAACTCAAAAAGAGCAATATTAAAGCCACTTTGGTATTTCCTGGAGAGATCACATTATTTATTTCTGAAGGAACTAAAATATTTGATACACTGGAGGAGACATCCACATTTCACAACAAAAATAAAGTCCTTAATAATACTGAAGAAATATATTGGAAGAGTATATCCCTCAAGTGACAGAGTGAGCTATATTTCTGGAAAAGTGCTTCTAAAATTAAGAAAGCGTAAAAACAATTGGCTTTTATTCTCTGATTGCAGGACTTTTATTTTCTGAAACAATAGATTTACCCTTTAAGTAAACGGTTTATATTAGACTTTAAGCTTCAAAATATATGTGAGTATATATTTATATTTTAAGCTAAAACATTTTTCATGATAAGAAATATAAATAGTTAGTTTTACTGTTTTATTATATTTACAGTAAAAAACTTAATATAGTTCATTTATGTAAATTTATAAGTTTATTTCTAAATGCTGACCAAGCACTTCCTATAAGAAAATATCATTAAATTATAAGCAATATAATTGGTATCTTTAGGACTATATACATTAAGAATTTTATTTTATCTGTTTAACTTTGGTTAGTATGTGCACTGCTGGGTTAAATGAGTTTTAGATGTATGTCACATGTTAATTAGAAGTGATAAAGTGCTCGAGATTTTGTTTTCCTTGTTCTTGTGTAATACCATTCCTTTCACATGTCATTTATGAAGCAAATCATTAAAATAAGCCTGAAAACAATAGAATGTTCCATTTGGTGAAGGTGCTTGATTTTTGCTTGCCTTCCTTCCTGCCTACTTCTTGAGCTGTTATGAAGAAAATCTAGGCCAAAGTTAATCACTGAAGTCTGTGAAATTAGAAAAGGACTATCTTTTTCTTAAGTATATCTATCTATCTATCTATATATATATATATATATATATATATCTATCTATATATATATATATATATATATATATATATATATATATATATGTGTGTGAGAAATCTACTCAAAATAGCATCTTTTAGAAGTGAAAAATTGGTAAAACAAAAGCTATAGTAATGTTTATATTGAACTGTTGCTGATATGTAATTTGCTTACATTTTCTGATTGTTAATAGTTTATGCTGTAATGTTATTAACTCTAACTGTACATATTAATGGAAAGAAGTAAAGTTAGATGTTTGCTACTGATTAGAACAGTTTAAAAGAATCAAGAAGAACAAAAAACTTATGGAGGAAAATTTCAGCTATTGTGTGGTGTGAGTTGTCACTTTCACGTGCAGTAATCACATTCTAATGTTTAGATCAGAGGTTTAAATCAGAACAGCAGTTTAGAATGGCTAAAACACACATTGAAATTAAACAAGCAGAAATTATTTTATATGTAGTCAAGAATGACTGTAATACTAGATTTAATGAGTAGAGCAAACAACTTATGAATAATATGCACAAGGAGCGAATTATCCACCATGTATGAGTAATAAAAGAGCAGCATCAGTGAGTTCAGAAATATATACACATACTGTAATCTCTAGTAGAGAGCAATTGAATTCAATACACACACACACACATATATATATATATATATATATATATATATATATATATATATATGTGTGTATATATATATATATATATATATATATATATATATATATATATATATATATATGTAGATCAGAGTGTATGTGCTGTATCTTTAAGAAGCATATCAAGGACTGAACATGCACATATAAATACTGGGCACATGCTATTCACAGTGCCATTTTGAGATGCAGCCAGAGAGTGGGCATGTATGTGTGCAGTAGTTAGTTTGTATATAACTTAATTAAGTTAAAGTCAGTAAACGTCTATTGTGATGTGTTTGTATATAATAAAGCTGCTTGAACAGAACCCACAAAGTCTCTTCGATTGTGTCCAAAGTAGAAGAGTGACATGGTGTGAGAACCAGGATCCCAGAGAATGATATTCAGAGACATGAGGTGCAGAGATGACAGTGAAGATAATCTAAGGGAAATGAGCACAAAATGAGCCAGAAAATAATCAAAGGTAATGAGAATTTGCATAAATTGCTTATTTTATAAAAATATATATAAAATGGAGCATTACACGGGCACAAACTACATTATTACAGAAGCTGGAGGCACAAAAGATTTATTAACTAAGCTAAATGTTTAATATTAAGATATTTGATGAAGTGATTATCAGAAAAGCAAAATGAATATGTTTAAAGAAAAATGAGTATGTTTAAAGGAAAACAAGTGTGTTTGAAGCAACACCAGCATGTTTACCATAAAACGAGTACAAGAAAAGTACAATGGGCATGAAAAGAGATTAAACAAGGAAAACGAATATAATAAGGGCAAAAAGGGAACATTACGCTTAAATAAAGCAAGGTAACTCCATGTTTTTGGCAAAGTTCTGTGTTTTGGCATAACTACAACTTTGTATTGTATCAAGGGCATAACTAGAATAATTCAAAGTATCTCAAAGTGTGTAAAAGTGCTTACAGTGTGTGCTTATTACTGTGCATGTATTCTGAAGAGTTTATTTGTGTGCAAAGTGCAACTATTTATGAAGTACAGTCAAAGTATAGCTATGTTGAAAAGTTTCTTGTGCTGGGTATGTCTATTCACAAAGTGCCACCATTACAGAGTGTTTCTTGCACTGTAAAGAACTGCCTAGCAAGATACCACCTAGAGACTTATTTCTCAAAGTTCAGGTGTAAAGAGGTTTGTTGTGCTATTGGGCAAAGTTACAAATAAAATTCTTCAGTTTTATGTGTTACTATGGCAGATTGATTTCAAAAGCCATTACCACTTGTATTTGATCAGAATATTGCAGAGAATATTTGAGAAAGAGTACAATATTTTTATACAAGCAGCTTATAGACAAATATTACATTAGAGAGGCATTTGTTTTACACAAGAGATCAGAAACCAGGGGAAACTTTTGCAGTGTATATAAATGACCTGAAAAACAAGCTAAATGTGTTGGTTTGGTGACTTAAAAATGAGATAATAAAAGACAGGCTCATGTGTGGCATTAATAGTGTTGCAGTGAGAAAGATTTTCCTTTGTGATAGTGATTTAACATTGAGTAAAGCCACTGAGATTTGTCAAATCCATGAAGTTACAGAAAATACACAAGTATGCTTGCAAGTGACAAGAGCAAGGTTTCAGTAGGCTCTAGAGCAAATGTAGATAGCATGCAGCATCACAATGCCTGCTGGTTCATCAGGGAAGCTATGTAGTTTTCCAGCAAGTTCTACAACTAGTTCAGTTAAAGGAATATGCTTAGTGAAGTACAAACATGAGTTATCAAAACTCAAGTCCAGCTTTATTGTTGACAGAAATTCTTATCATTTCAGTTGTAAATAAAAAAGCATATTGATCAACTAGAGTTGCATCAGTCCACGTTTTATGTAGATGGTGTATCATTAATTGGAGAAAGAGTTGATGCAGTGAATTTATTGGCAAAGAGCGAAGTGTTTTTTACAGTCTGGATCAATGGTAAATCCACAAAGCTTAAGGTAGACACTGGTTCAAAGTGTCATGTTATATCAGCAGACACATTTACTAAAATGAGTGATGCTTTCATGTTATTTGGCTAAGAACTGTTACATCTTGTTATTCAATGTAGTCCAAAACCCAGTACAGTCATTATTGTGTCTCAAAGACAGTTTGAGAATGAATCTGCTTTCTTTTGCCAAAGAAGTTCATCACATAAGTGCATATCCCAGTTCCAATTTTTCTGAAGCCATTTTCTCAGAGTATGCTGATGTTTTTTACCACAAGTTGGGCAAATTTCCAGTTGTGTATTCCATTCTTAATTTTCAATTTGTCATCTGGTACCTCGGCTCCATAAGCCTTCTAAGGAATGAACTTGATACAAAATAAGCAGCCTTTTTATACTCCCTAAATGAATGTGTTAAATATTTAATTACATTCAATTAATCCTACATTTAAATTCATATATAATTTTACCAACCAAATTTAAAGGTACCTGAATTCACTATGATTTATGTTTCTAACCTTAAGAGCCTACGTTTAAATTCATCTCCCCCCAGATTTTAGCATGCATAAGGTTGTGCCAAAATACTAAAAAAGAAGCTGTCAGTGCTACCCTTATGGGCTATGCAAAAATGTTGTGCCACTGGGCTTTCCATTCTTCCATTCCTCACATCACCCAAATGTTCTAAAATTCTTAGATTCACCTTCCTTTTTCTTAGTCCTACATACCATTTACTGGGTGTACATCCACATCCAATATAGACTACCCCACAGGAATCACACTTCAATTCCTTTTTAATCCAGATTTTTTCCCATTGATTGTCCAACCATTCACATTTTTTATTTTGCTACAAATTTTGCATGCCCCACAAGGGAAAGCTCCCAACCTGCTACCCATTGTGTCTACTGCCCTCGATTTTAACAATTCCTTTAAATTATCAAAACGGCCATATGAAAACCTTACTTTTCCTGAGAATAATTTCCCCACTACTTCATCCCTATAAATTACTGGCCATAAATAAAAAAGGCTTATGGAGCTAAGGTACCAGATGACAAAGGGAAAATAAAGAATTTGCAACTACAGCAGTGCTTCTAGATTGATTGTTTGCTTCATTTGAGGAGAATTCCTTGTTCCCTTTGGGGAGCATTTGGTGTGTTTGTTGAATATGTCTTTAGAAGGAGCTTCTGCTATCCCAGGTGTGTTTAAAACCCAGGCTGGATTGGGAAAATTAAGGTGTACTGTGATGTGGAGAGAAAGAGATGACAAAATGATTAACAATGATCCATGGTCTGTGGGGTTGGAGAACTGTTTGGATGAGAGGTATGGACAATTGGAAAAAATGTTAAAGAAGGAAGTTTCTTTGTACTATGATATCAAATTATTGCAAAAATACATTGAACTGAACATTACACACAGGGGTCTAAGAGTAGATCGATTACCTGCTTTTGAGTTCTCGGAAGAAGAACTCAATTTGCTAGAAGAATGAAAGCATTTTCTTTGACATGTACTATACATTGTCTTAAAATCTTAATAAAGAGGAATATCTGTGCACAAGAAAAGGCATGGAAAACCATAGTACTTTTGCAAGAGGCACTGACAGCTGAAACATCCGAAATCAAATTTTCCAATAAGCAGCATGAAATTAGATCGAATGTGGCTAAAATGGAGTCAGAAGTCATTGACAGGAAAAAGAAGAAACTTAATCGTGACATCAATGACCACAATAGTAGCATTATCTTTTCCTGGCAGCATAAGGAGGTGAGAGGGCATCCACGGCAAACCAGTAGAAGGAGCAGTGTATGTTCTTATCAATCTTCTCACAATACTTCAATCTCTTCTGGAGAGCTGGTGTCCAACGGACGAAAAAGCATTTCTTTTGAAGACGTGAGTAAAACCATTGATGCCCCCCCTCAGATGGAGGACATGGAAGATTCAGAAAACCACAATCGAGGGAAAGGCAGAGGAAGAAGGTTTCAGGGAAAGGGAAGGGAAAACTAAAGCATCCTATTGGATGCATGAAGGTATGTACTGTTCATGAAATGGTGAACCCTTTCCGTGATAATTATCGTCCTTGTTCTATTGACCAGTACATAGAAAAAAACTAATGCTAATGCTAACATTAACTTTGTTGAAACTGAGGCAGATGCGGTGTCATCACCTGGAGCATTCACATTGTTTGTTGCTGAAAATTAGATTGATTTGCAACCCGTGATAATTATGCAAGTGATATGCATGGTAACAATATGGTGAATGGGTTGCTGAACATAGTGAATTTATCTGATCTAATGTTAATGGAAACAGCAATAAATGTATTGCTTAAAGGCACAAAGTTTGTTCTCACTTATTTTCCTTCACCTGCAGACATTTTGGGTGAAGTGAAAAGATTCTGTAGAAAATTACATCTTAGAGTGTTACTAGAGGACATTCATTTATACAAGAGAATGAACAATATATGGTGAATGAACTTAATGAAGATGACATGGAGGATTCATTGCTTAACCTCTCTATTTATGATGATCTGTTTTTGGATTGGGACATTGTAGATAATGTAGAAATTGAACCTGATGTGTTTAATGATTTAACCACATGTTTTTCTACTGGATATGGTAAACTAAATGTACCCAAAGTTCCTTGTAATTGTTTGTACCTCCTAAAAATTCTAATGCTGATATGGTATTTAAAAGTGTGTTATGTAAGCAGATTGAAGATGTTTCTTTTCAGCATGTAAGGAATTTCAAATCATGGAATTTAAATAAAGAGCAATGGTTGACACTTAAACAGTTACATGGCCTAACCTCCAAATATGTCTTCACACAAGCAGATAAAGGAGGGAATTAGGTCATTCTGACTAAGAATGACTACAATAATATGGCTTTTGAATTGTTATCAGATGACAAGGTGTATAAAAAGTTGCCCTATAACCAATTGAAGGAATTTAATGAGAGTTTGTTAGAGCTACTTGAGAGGGGTGAAAGGCTTGGATTTTTTGACCATAAGGATGTCAAGAAGTTATTTCTTAAAAGTCCAAAAGATGCCAGGTTCTATGTATTCCCTAAACTTCATAAATCTATGACTAAGCCCCCAGGAAGACCAATAGTCTCAGGGTCGGGGTCATTTTTACAAAACCTAGGCATCTTTTTGGATTCTCAGTTAAAGGTCTTTCTTCAAAAAGTTCACCCGTATATTAAGAACACCTCCCATATATTAGAATGTATCAACAAAATTCAGTGGAAACTTGAATATTATCTTGCTTGTGTGGACATTAAATCTCTTTATACAAATATTAAAATTGAGAAAGGTTTGGAGGCAATTGTGAAGATGATGGGGGAAGGCCCTAGGACTGCATATATTTGTCAACTGTTGGAATATGCTTTGACACATAACTACTTTGCATTTGAAGGGGAATTTTACTTGCAGTTAGAAGGAACAGCAATGGGGGCGGCATTTGCCCCCTCATATGCTATTTTGTTTAAGGCATTTTTTGAAAAAAATGTTCATTTATCCAACAAAATTTATGAGGAACAAGGTAGTTATGTTCAAATGATTTATAGATGATTTGATTTTTTTGTGTGTAAAGGGGAAGTTTGTCAGTTTGAGGACTTTATGAATTTATTAAATCAGAATGCGTTTGGATTAGAATTCACATACAGAATGAATAAGGAAAATATGCAATTTTTGGATGTGGAATTCTATGTTGATGCCAAAGGGAAGTTACAATATAGGCCTTTCCACAAAACGACTGCTGCAGATAGTTTTTTGGAAGCTAGTAGTGCACACCCCTCACACCTGATAAAATCATTACCATATAGGGAATTTAAGAGAATTTCAACTAACACCTCTGATAAGTTAATTTTAGATAAAGAATTTATCATGGTGAAAAACAGACTACTTAGGAGAGAATATACAGAAAGAGACATTCAGGAAGCTTTAAACAAACTTAGGGGAAAGGTGGTTAACAAAGCGAGGTTAAACAATTCTAAATTGCATCAGAATAACTTAAGAAGAAGCAACGAAGGATCAAATGAAGCAGAGTCCTTGTTTTTTGTGACAAAATTCTCTCCCTTTTCAGACACATTAAGAAGTTTTGTTAACAATTTATGGCCAATAATTTATAGGGATGAAGTAGTGGGGAAATTATTCCCAGGAAAAGTAAGGTTGTCATATGGCCATTTTGATAACTTAAAGGAATTGTTAAAATCGAGGGTAGTAGACACAATGGGAATCAGGTTGGGAGCTTTCCCTTGTGGGGCATGCAAAATTTGTAGCAAAATAAAAAAATGTGAATGGTTGGACAATCAATGGGAAAAAATTCTGGATTAAAAACGAATTTAAGTGTGATTCCTATGATGTAGTCTATATTATTGGATGTGGATGTACACCCATGATATGGTATGTTGGACAAACAAAAAAAAAGTGAAGCTAAGAATATTAGAACATTTGGGTGATGTGAGGAATGGAAGAATGGAAAGCCCAGTGGCACAACATTTTTGCACGGTCCACAAGGGTAGCACTGACAGCTACTGTTTTAGTATTTTGGCACAACCTTATGCATGCCAAAATCTGGAGGGAGATGAAATTAAACATAGGCTCTTAAGGTTAAAAACAAAAATCATAGGGCATTTAGGTATCTTGTTTCCCAGAGGGCTCAATTTAGAAATCAATTGGGATGTTTAGGAATTGTATCCAGTAATGAATTCATAAAATGAAGAGAGGGCCAGGAAGGACTTTGCAATAGTAACAGTAGAGTTACAATCAGCTAGTTGCATGTGAATGGGCTAGGTGTTGAAAGATGCATCATGTAAATGACGTAAAAAATCTTTTTTGTTAAATGTATTTGATGAGCATAAGATTAATATGCATCATTAATGTGTTTTGAATGCAACATTATGGAGCGTATTTTTAAAATGTGATATAGTTAAAATAATGAATCAATGTTATGAAAATGTAATATTTATTATAAGAAAGTAATAATTTATAAAGGAAAGAAAAAAATGTTGAATGTATTATGTAGGAAGAATGTATTTGATATGTTATGGACAGATTTAGTGGTTGTTAATGTGTGTTGATGCTTATTGTGGGGATACACCTTTAAATTTGGTTGGTAAAATTATATATGAATTTAAATGCAGGATTAATTGAATGTAATTAATATTTAACGCATTCATTTAGGGAGTATAAAAAGGCTGCTTATTTTGTATCAAGTTCATTCCTTAGAAGGCTTATGGAGCCGAGGTACCAGATAACAAAGTGAAAATTAAGAATTTGCAGCTACAGCAGTGCTTCTAGATTGTTTGTTTCCATGAAGTTAGATCCAGAGATCACTCCAGTAGTCAGACCAGCAAGAAGAGTTCCAATAGCTATGCAGGATAAAGTCAAGGCTCAGAAGGATAAAATGATGCAGCAAGGTGTAATTTGTCCAGTTACAGAACCAACTGAATGGGTGTTGTCTATGGCAGCACCTCACAAGAAAGGCTCAGACAAAATCAGAATATTTATTGACCCAATGGATTTGAACAAAGCATTGAAGAGACTGCATCATCCACTGTGTACAGTTGAAGAGGTCGCAGCTCTAATACCGAATGCCACTGTTTTTTCTGTGTTGGATGCAAAAAGTTCATTTTGGCAAGTTATGCTTGATCACAAATCCTCATTGTTAACTACTTTTGGTACCCCGTTTGGCAGATACAGATTCCTAAGGATGCTATTTGGCATAAATTCTGCAAGTGAAGTCTTCCAGTGTGCAATGTAGCAAAATTTTTCAGGTTATCCTTGTGCCATAATAGTATATGATTTATTGGTTGGAGGCAATGGTGAAGCAGAGCATGACAAAAACCTAAGAGAGTTCTAGACTGAGCATGTGAAGGAGAATGTGAAGTAAACTTGAAGCTCAATCCTTTGAAGTGAAAATCCAGACTAGCAGAAGTAATCTATGTAGGTCATTTATATACCAGTACTGGCCTGAGAACAGACCCCGACCGAGCAATCAGCTAGTCTTGAGATGTCAGCAACAGATAATATTTAAGCTCTACAGCATTTCCTAGCCATGATCACCTATTTAGACAAGTTTATACCAGACTTCAGTGAGTTGACAGCACCTTTAAGAGAGATGATGTGCAAAAATGTTACATGGTCATGGTTAGAACAGAACCAGATTTCATTTGAAAGCCATAAGCAGAAATTTGTCACCCCACCTACATTAAGATACTATGATGTAAATAAACCAGTCACTCTTTCCTGTGATGCTTCAAAATTTAGTCTTGGCTCAGTTATTCTTCAAGAGGGCAGACCAGTAGCCTAGGCATCTAGAACATTTACCCAAACTGAATGCAATATGCTCAAATTGAGAAAGAACTTTTGGCAATAGCGTTTGCCTGTTCCAAGTTTCATGATTATATCTATGGTTAAGCTATTTAGATTGAAACTGATTGACAACCACTAGTTGCTATTCTAAAAAAAAGCCTATGCATTCAGCTCCAGTGAGATTACAAAGAATGATGCTCAAATTGCAAAAGTACAACTTCAACATGGTCTATACAAAAGGCAAACTATTTTATCTGGCTGATATCTTATCCAGATTGCCTAGAAATACAATGAAACAGCTTGATGCAGAGAATCTTGACTTTGACATGATGGCAGTACATAATTTCTCTACCACTAGACTTGATGAGCTGAGAGATCATACAAAGACTGATCCAATTTTGCAAAAGCTCAATCACTACATTAATATTTGATGGCCGTCAAAGCAATCTAGTGTACCACCTGAAGTATTAACCTATTTTCCTTACAGAGATGAAATGTTAATGGAAGATGGCATTATTTTCAAAGTTCCTAAAATTGTTGTTCCTTTTCCTTACAAGAGTATATCCAGATTTTGCATCCCGGTCACCCAGGTTCCACATCCACTAAGAGAAAAGTGAGAGAACCAGTGTTTTGGCCTTCATTACTGAAAAACATTGATAAAGTACTTTCTTCTTTTTCAGTATGTAATAGTACTAGACTGTATTTGCAAAGAGAACCACTTCAGCTAAGTCAAGATCTTGAACTACCTTGGTTGACAGTCACCACTAATATCTTCAAGTGGAACAATCAGCACTACTTAGTATTGGTAGACTCTTATTCTAATTGGTTTGAGACTGACTTACTATCTAATTTAACATCCACTACTATTATTACTAAGTTGAAACATCATTTCTCAGTCCATGGTAGTCCAGACAGTTATCTCTGACAATGGTACTCAATTTACTACTCAGTTGTTTCAGAAATTTACAAAAGAATGGGACTTTGTACATGTTACTAGCAGTCCAGAATATCCACAGTCAAATGGACTAGCTGAACGTGCAGTACAGAGTGCAAAGCAGTTACATGAAAGGTCAAAGTGTGATAATACTGATGTCTTTTTGAATTTACTTAATCTCAGAAACATACCCCGTGACGATATACTTGCTTCACCTACTCAAAGACTTCTATCCAGGCAAACAAAAATGACACTACTTATTAGTTCCAGTTTACTTGAGGCCCAAAAGCTAAGAACAACAGAACCATCAAGGCTGAATTATTCAAGAAACTTTCTATTCAGAATTCCAGTTATGATGAATCGAGCAGATTTCTTCATCTATTGTGGGAAGGAGAGACAGTGAGGACAGAAATGGGGAAAGGTTTCAAAAGGATTGGTCAAGTTACAGGTATATCTAATAAGACAAGACCCTACCTTGTAGAATCTGAGGGTGTGGAGTGCAGGAGAAATCACGGGCATCTTCCTGTATCAGAATCCTCATTGCAGCATTGTTCCTGTGATATAGACTCTAGATCTCAAAGCAAACCAAACATTTTTCCCATTCTAGGGTGCGTTACAACCTCTACTTCCATTGAGAAATATATATATATATATATATATATATATATATATATATATATATATATATATGCACACACACACACACACACACACACACACACATATATATTAAAGGAAACTCAGAACACAGTTAAAATGATTTTACTAAAATGATTTGATTAGTATTATGGTCTGATTGCTTTGAAAAGGAAATGCTAAGTCACTAAGTATTTTAATGAGATTATATAAGTTGATAAATCTGTTAACTTAACATAAATATATGGATGATAGCATCAAAGGTAAATTAATGCAAAATGAAGCTTGCTTGTCCAAATAATAATATTTTGATGCAGACTCTGAGCTAGAACTTCAGCAAAGGACAGGAGAATGGAATGCAAATCTGAAGGCACATGGGATGAAACTAAGCACAGATAAGATGGTGGTAATGACCGCACATTGGGGAAATCAGAAGAAGCTGAGAATAGAGATAGAAGGGAAGATTTTGGAACAGGTAAACAGCTACAAGTATCTGGGAGGAGTAGTTGAGGAGAAGGGTAGTCTGAATGAAGAGGTCAAAGCAAAAATCAGAGGGGCTGCAGCCAACTGGCATAGAGTATCAGGTGTAGTCTATGACAGAAGAATGCCAAAGAAGCTGAAAAGTAGGTGTACAAGACAGTGGTGTGACCAGTACTACTGTATGGTACAGAAACATGGGCAGTAAAGGCAGAACAGTTGAAGAAGATGTAGGTGATGGAAATGAAGTGCCTGAGAAAGGTAATAGGATGCACACTGTGGGACAGATGAAGAAATGAGGACATAAGAGCTGAAAGTGCAAACCAAATGACTGACACCAATGTAGGACAGCAACAATTTAAGAGCAGAAGCCAAAGTAGCTCCAATTGCAGAAAAGGTCAAAACAACAGATTACAGTGGTTTGGGCATGTGTAGAAAAGAAGAAGACAATCTGGTGAAGAAGATTTGGGACAGACAGGAAGATAGTAAGAGGAAGCAAGGATGTCCAGCAAAGAGGTGGATGGATTGTGTGAAAGAAGATCTGCGACAGTCAGGCATGAGTGCTGAAGAAGACAGGAGTGTGGCACTCAATTGAGAGAGTTGGTGACAAATGGGAAAAATGGGAAAAAGGGGGGCTGATGATGATGATGATGACTTAAATCAGTTCATCAACCGCCTTCATGTTTTTACTGGAAAGTTTTTCTATGGGGAAATATATAAACAGAATGTTTGCTGCTCCCTATGAATCTCTAAGTTTAGTACAAATGACTTCTTCAGTTTGTTGGAGATGTACTAAAGATGTAAAAGCAGATTGGATTCATATGTTTGTGTGTAGTGAAAATTAAATGTATGTTGGGAAGAGATAAGTATGTATTTAAGGGATTATGGTCTTATAATTATTCTTTAAGTAGATCAATAATACTAATGAATTTTCCACTTCCTTTATCTGTAAAAGCCAGTCAGTATAAAATGTTCTGCAGTCTTCTGGCAGTAGCTCAAAAAGTTATTACAAAAAACAGGAAATCAAACTCATTTCCTACATTCAAAGAATTTTTAAATTTAACAGCAATACTATGTAAAACTGAAAGAGAACTGGTTAGAATAAGATCTATATATCATACTAAAACTTTTAGTGGTTGAGATAGCCTTGAAATGTTGCTATTTAAATAACAAGATTGTTAATGTATTTATTGTATAAGATTACCTTGATGAGTCAATATATTCCTAACACTATACAATAGTATTTAATATTGAATTTCTTCTTTTCAGTGTATATATTGTAAATATGTTAAATTAATAAAAAAAATCTTAGAAAAAGAAGTTTAAGAAAGAGAATGAGGTAACACTTCACATATATAAATATTCAAAAAGTGCTTTAATCAAGCATGGAATGGGACAGAAATTCATAAGTTATAGATATAGGAAAAATACAATCATGGGAGTGATCAGAACAGTTATTAATTTCTTTCTGCTGTTCTCGTTAGGGGTCACCACAGCAGATCATCTGTTTCCATTTCTTCCTGTCCTCTGCATCTTTCTCTGTCACACCAACCACCTGCATGTCCTCTCTCACCACATCTATAAACCTTAATGTAGACCTTCTTCTTTTCCTCTTACCTGTCAGCTTCATCCTTAACATCCTTTTCCCAATATGCCGAGCATCGTCCTCAGCACATGTCCAAACCAACGTAATCTCATGTCTCTGGCTTTGTCTCCAAGCTGTCCAACCTGGGCTGACCCTCTAATATACTTATTCCTAATCCTGTCTACCCTTGTCACACCCAGTGCAAATCATAACATCTTTGACTCTGTCACGTTCAGCACTGACTCCTGCCTTTCTGTCAGTGCCACTGTCTCCAACCCATATTACATAGCTGGTCTCACTACCCGTTTGTAGACTTCCCTTTCACTCTTACTGATATTTGTCGGTCACAAATCACTCCTGACACTCTTCTCCACCCACTCCATCCTGCCTGTACTCTCTTCTTCATCTCTCTTACACACTCACTATTACTTTAAACTGTTGATCCCAAGTATTTAAACTCATCCACCTTCACCAGCTCTACTCCCTGCATCCTCACCATTCCTTTAGCCTCCCTCTCATTCACACACATATATATTCTTAGTCCTGCTGACCTTCATTCCTCTGCTCTCTAGAGCATATCTCCACCTCTCCAGTGTCTCCTCAACCTGCTCCTTACTCTCACTACAGATCACAATGTCATCTGCAAACATCATAGTCCACGGGGACTCCTGTCTGATCCCGTCTGTCAACCTGTCCATCACCATTGCAAATAAGAAAGGGCTCAGAGCTGATCCTTGATGTAATCCCACCTCCACCTTAAATGCATCCATCACTCCCACTGCAGACCTCACCACTGTCACATGACCCTTGTACATATCCTGTACCACTCTTATATACTTCTCTGCCACTCCACACGTCTTCATACAATACCACAACTCCTCTCTGTGCACCCTGTCATATGCTTATCTAAGTCCACAAAGACACAATGCAACTCCTTCTGACCTTCTCTGTACTTTTCCATCAACACTTTCAGAGCAAACATCACATCTGTAGTGCTCTTCCCTGACATACAACCATACTGCTGATCACTAATCATCACCTCCCTTCTTAACCTAGCTTCTACTACTCTTTCCCATAACTTGGTGCTGTGACTGATCAATTTTATCTCTCTGCAGTTACTACAGCTCTGCAAATCACCCTTATTCTTAAAAATCGGTACCAAAACACTTCTTTTCCACTCCTAAGGCATCCTCTCACTTTCCAAAATTTCATTAAAAAATCTGGTTAAAAGCTCCACTGCCATTTCTCCTAAACACCTCCATGCTTCCACAGGTATGTCATCTGGACCAACAGCCTTTCTATTCTTTATCCTCTTCATAGCTATCCTTACTTCCTCCTTGCTAATCTGTTGCACTTCCTGATTCACTATCCCCACATCATCCAACCTTCTCTCCCTCTCATTCTCTTCATTCATCAACCCCTCAAAGTACTCTTTCCATCTGCTCAACACACTCTCCTCGCTTGTGAGTATGTTTCCCTCATTATCTTTTATCATCCTTACCTGCTGCACATCTTTCCTAGCTCGGTCCCTCTGTCTAGCCAATCAGTAAAGGTCCTTTTCCTCCTCCTTAGTGTCCAACCTTTCATATAACACTTCATAAGCTTTCGCCACCAGCTCCAGCCTGAATAAGTTTACAAAATAACTTAAGTTAAAAGGCAGAACTTAAAATCAATACAGCTGAGCTAAGCAATTGGGTACTTTTATTTGCCATGTAGCAGCATTTAATGTTTATAAAACTATATGAATTAATATTAATATGAATGAGCCTGAATTTGAATATTTTGTTAGTTTGTTTATATACAATGTATATTCAATGCCTGACTGAATAGGGATAATGCATTTGATTTGTTCAATTTTTTTTCCTCATTTAATTCTAAAATCTAATGTTATGCCTCTGTGAACACTGTAATTGTTATGTATTTTTTTATCAATGAGCAGTAGTTTGGGGAAAATAGTTTATCGACAAAAAGGTAATATATAAATTTCAACTTGACAAAGACAGTAGGCTTTGCAAAGTTTAAAAATATAATTCCTCGGATTTACTTATCTTCCATGTAGGACTAGATCCATGCAGGACTAATATAGTCCTGCACGGAAGCAGCAGTTTAAGAGGAGGATGGCAGCGCACCATGCATATTAATGAAGGCATGCTGCCTGAACCCAAATGCTACATGGAGCATGGACGAGTGCAGGGGGCGTGTCTGAGAGCAGAGCTCTCAGAATAAACACGCCCCTGCAAAGTAGAACAGAAGACTGTGTAAATAAATGAGCGAGACCACTCATAAGTGTCCGCATATCCCCACCAACAGTCCCCAGGTGTACAACAGCAACAGTACATAAAAATAAAACGAAGAAACCCTTTAATTTTTTTTTTTAAACCCAGAGTAAAGCTAACCGTAGGTGCGCAGGTTTGCCCATCGCTTAACTACTGTTAAAGCAGTTGAAAATGCTGAAGAGGATAATGAGGAATATATATGCAAATGAAGTAGCACAGCAATAGTGTACTGGTTAGAGCATCTACCTAATGAACAGGCATTTCTGGTTTGAGTCCCACTGCAGCACATATCGTTTTCCATGTGAAATCTGTATATGAACATATTTTTACATCTAACCTACATAATAACATTTAAATGTGAACTGGAGTACTGCATTATATGCACATGTGAAGTGTCAGTGTCATAATGAATAAGGCACTAGTAAGCAGGTTTAAGCACAAATAATCAGTAATAAGCATATATAAGCACTAGTAAGTGAGTTTAAGCGCGTTTGCACGGGGGTAAGCATGGCCTACACAGATTAAGCAATGTAGAAGCTAAATGAGTGTAAGAAACTGTAACCAGAGGTTAGCAGTGCTTACCTCTGCGCAAACCCACACAAACCCTCTTTCAACTGCTTTAAAGTTCCTTAATCGCTCTGTACCCAATGGCACGTGTACTGCCCAGCAACAAAATAAACAGCCTCTGCAAGGCTCAAACCCAAGACCCTCTACACTACTGTCACAGTACGTAACCACTAAGCCATCATAGCAATGCATAAGAGTGAGGTGTCAACAAACAAATCCTCACCATAAGAAAATCAAACTGAACATGTGAAATGAACCTGTGTACAGTGTGATGTTGTATAACCTGCCATAGAACAAAAATATGTGAATTGGAGTACTGCAGTAAGGCCAGATGTGAGCTGTTATTACAATAAAGTGTTGAAGTTCCCAGGACCCCATACAGCATATGTACACATGAGTCAAGGATACAAGACACATATATAACATGCAATGAAGAAGACATCAATGCCAAAAGGGAAATATCATGCAAATTGAATATTAAGCACTGCTAAGCATTGCACAGCACTGCTTCCCAGACTAATGGCAGGATACTACCAGTGGGAAAAACAGTGTCAACCTGCTAAGTCTAATCTTAAACAAACACATGTTCTTCGCTAGCGGGACAACCCCAAAAATTCTGCTAAAAAGAATCCGCTGAGTAACATACCATGCCTCATAGGTAAGCAAAGGATACGTATATTTGTGGACTGAATGTGTGGGAAGCCTGAAGATCCACGGGTTGAGACAACTTACATGATAGGTCCTGAGAAGTGAAGAGTGGGCAATGTGTAGTGGTGTGGTGAGATTCGGATGGAACCTGAAAGGAAGGATGACTGATGTGGAGGAGGAAGGGGGTGGAGGGAATGATGGGTAAGACATTATGGGCCGAGGCGTGCCAGGGTTGGATGGACCCATTCTAATGGGACAGCCCCATGGATGTAAGCGAGAAAGGAGGGGGGAAACAGGAAGGGAACTGAGACATACCATTCCCCATGGCAAAGCACGTTATGAGTAATATGTATGTTGCATAACCCATGGAATAATGTATATATATATGAACTGGAGTACTGCTGCCATGAAAGAACACACACACACACGTATATATATATATATATATATATATATATATATATATATATATATATATATATATATATATATACACACACACATATATGAACTGGAGTACTACAGGAAATGCACATGTGAGGTGTCAGTATCATTATGCATAAAGCAGTAATTAGGTTAAGCAGCAAGAATCAGTAGTAAGCATATGTCAGCACTATTAAGTGAGTTTAAGGCTATGTGCATGGGTTTGCACAGAGGCAAGCACTGCTAATTTCTTGTTACAGTGTCCTACACCCAGTAAGCTTCCAAATTGCTTAACCTGTGTAGGCAGTGCTTACCCCCATGCAAACCCGCTTACAAATGCTCAAAAGTATCTTAATCACACTGTATCTAATGGCCCTTGTTCTGCCTAGCAGCAAAATCAACAGCCTCTGCTAGGATCAAATCCAGGACTGAGCACAGCATAGCCAAAGTGATTTACCACTAAGCCATCTCAGATATACATATCCTTGATGTATTTACAAACATATCATCCAGCACAGTCATTCAACAGTACAGAGAATGTATTCCAACATGTAGATGTATGTGTGTAAGTACATATATTAATGTCTAAATGGTTACAACATATTGATATATGTGTGTGTGTGCGTGTGTGTGTGTATATATATATATATATATATATATATATATATATATATATATATATATATATGTATGTGTATATATATATGTATGTATATATATATATATATATATATATATATATATATATATATATATATATATATATTACAATATCAATAGGTATGAACACATAAACATGCAAATGCCTACATCCATAGATAAAAATGTCCACATCTACATGTATAAATATATACGGCAGGTTATATATATATATATATATATATATATATATATATATATATATATATATATATATATACATATAGGGATATACAGACATACATCTGTAGGTAATTGGGAAGTAACAAAACATATATATCCTCATGCAACTTTAATGGGGTTGAGAGCCCCCACACAATATACATCTGGTACAAATAGGTCTACCCCTCCAGTCAAACATGACCTCCCTGTAATACAGTACCAAGTTGTGCAGATCCCATAACCAGGTCCAGACACGGCATGGCCATACCTAGGATACATATACACAGACACATATATGCAAATACAGGTATATATATATATATATATATATATATATATATATATATATATATATATATCTATACATACATATATATAGATATATATGTAACTACACATACTCGCACAGAGATTTGTACAGTAATATACATATGTAGTACGTGCACACATTATGGAGCAGCCAGTATTCCTACAGTCACCACCTTGCCAACTGGAAACTGTATGAGACACCTATACAAATGACATTCATAGACTGCAACATATACCCACAGAGATATCAAAGGGTATAACACCACACACAGGTGTGCATAAATGAATGTGAAAGCTTTATTTGTGTACTATGACAGTTGTATATGCCATGTCATTTAGCTGTTTAGACGCTGACATCCATATGAACATTGTAATGCAACTGTGAAACAGTTATACTAAGACAGTAGTCTGGAAAAGTCAACATATGTTGCTGTCCAGGCCGAGGCCTTCAAGTAGTACATTAGTAATGACAGACTGGGCCATAGCATACCAGACAATCAACAGTACGTAATGCAGATGTATAGGTCAGCAGCGTCTATCTACACTCTGTACACAATCCCTAGGGGGTACAGACCTCAGTTGACACCATGGGATGTATCTGTTACATAACAAGGCATACCTGACACCATCACAATCACACTGACAAACAGAACATCCCATATGGCAGGAGGCAGTAGACCTGCATTTACCCAAGGTGGATTGTATGGTAAAGTACATTCAGATACCTTAAGGCAGCTTATCCCAGATACCCACACATGTTGTAACAGCCTAGGTTAGTCATGGTGCACCCCCCTACACTCACTAATACTGGGCCATATACCTCTGTTACATACACTGGCCTCTGGAGTGCATTAGGGCACACATGTATTGTGTAGGTGAAACCCACACATATGTGGCCTCAACCCCCCAGTATGTGTGGGGGACACAACAGCAGTGGAGTGATGGCAGGAATGACAGCATGACATACACACAGCCCACTACATAACAACACCTGACAGCATATCATATGTGCAAAGCCTGGTATGTAGGTGGAGGACAGAGGCTGGAACACAGGCACATATGTGTAAAACTGTTGTCATACAGTAAGCAAGATATGTATATGTGTACATAACTTTATGGATATATGTATACTTATTTATACATATATGTTCACCATCTGTCCTGCACATGTAGTGGAGCCCTACCTCAGCTCCAGTAGTCCCAACCTCTCAGTGCAAGGGGATGTTACATATGTAGTGCAAGTATATTTGTAGACTATTGCTACTGTAATAGGGATTGTCTTCACAGAAATGGTGTGTGTGGGAGGCCACATCTGCTGTTAACATGTGCACCACTGGCTGCTTACAGACATAGTACAGTACCACTGCTAGCACAGTAACGCCCCTGTGGACTACAGCTGCGATATGGTCAATATATGTGGACAGTCTGACACACTCGGGTCAGTCCAGGGGTATACACAGAACCCCTTCATGCAAGACATGTGGACCAGGCCTGTCAATGTGGATGTTAACAGCCATGTAGATGGGTATAACATGTACATACTGGTATACATTTGCCCCCATAGGTTATGCATTCATACACCCCTGTCTGTCCTGACACATAATAATCGCTGGTACAGAGGTGCCATGACCACATACTATCCACTAGTTAGTGGCATACATCTGAACAGCGTCCCACTGCTTTGTCTGACATACATGACTGTTATGGTGGACAGGCAGTGGTACATCTGGCAAGTATCTAGACATGACATCTCACTGGATAAGTACAGTAAGCTGCTAGGCATGTAACAAAACACAGTGCAGGCTACAGGCAGACTGACTCAACACTGGGCTACATCTCCTATGTGGGAATACACATGTACCTGCATAGATAGCAGGCTCTACAGGCATGTCACATCACAGAGTAACAGTCACCTGTATGAAAGTGCATATCCACAACCAATGTGAACACAGCCACAGCCACATATGTAAGCTAGCGTACTATTACAGTATATGGACTATCTGATGTACACCATCCTCATATGGGCCACTCACACAACAACCCTACATATACTGGGCCACTACACAGTGTGATCCGATGGCTGTCTGTGGTTTGGGACATGTGTGTGTTCGCCCCTACAAACATGTAAGCTGATGGGGTGACATGCAGTGGAGCATCATGTAACATCAGATAGAACAGGACCATGAACAATGATATCTACCACAGTCTCTACACAGGCCAAGGTACATATGCACTATACATACACTGTTGACAATTACCAGACTTACACATACCTCAGTACTGTACACACAACCACAGAATGCCCAGGCAATGTCCTCAAATATAACCCCTACTCTACATAACATGTGTAGCAGTCTGATATCTCACTGGCTTGTTATCAGATATGCTGTCAATGAATATGGTGTGCAGAACATATGCACCCCCTACTGTATGACATATGTACAAAGGTTGACAGAATTGTGGGTGGAGGCACAAACACAGGGCCAATATTGACATGTCACTGTTATAACCTCATACATTACCTGTCATAACATGGTTTGATGCAACATATGTCCTATGAGGGATATGACGTCAGTAACTCTCCCAGCTGTCACCATCTACTGACTGCAATCCTCACACTACCCTCTGCAGTTGAGAGATAGGTGCTCTGTGGGTAACACAAGGAACATAAGGCACCACACACTGCCCAGTCTGCAGATGACCCTACAGATGGGGATTCTTCATAAACATAGCATTGACATGACAAGTATTAAAACATGTAAAACAGCCATATCCACACATACCCTGTTAAACCAATATTACCCCAAATGCAGTATAGCAGCACTTACAGTCTGCAGTCAAGACAGGCACATCCCCATCATGTGTGTTGGTCTGTTTCCACAGTGTATGTTGTCAGAGGTATGTCCCCAATCCATCTGTGATGTTTGCCAAACAACAGATCTAGTTCCTGCTCACAGTGAAAGAAAAAGCCCAACACCAACATGGTGTTCCTAGATATTGGAGTGTGTTTCCATGCAATTGGCTATGGGAATGTACCACAGCTGTTCCACATGCAGTCAGCTAGAGGAGGGCTGTAATACATGCAGAGGCCATCAGCTGATCATGACCATTACTGACAATACACATGCTGCTGCCTAAGCAAAGCATTCACCAGAGAGTAAAGGGTAAGCATGTTTGTGTCACACACCTACCAGTCCAGGGTATCGAACCCCTGACTGACTATGTACTGATATCACATCTGTTATCTCTGCACAGTGGATATTATGATTTATGCTAGGAGCACCATATAAGAAATTATAAAAACCCACTCAACAATGAGTCCAGTTGTCACACTCTCACAACCACCTCCACACAGGACACAAACAACAAACATCAACACATTAAGACGCACACGCACATCTCATCTGGGATTAGAACGCCTACCTAACTAGTTATTACACTACAGCACTATGCAATTATAGAACACACCACAGAGATTACTGGAGTACTGTTTCCCCAAAGGTTTATTTCACAGTGAGTGACATCAACAGGATTGCCAAAGTAAGGCAAATGAATTGTAGTGAGTGTGACTAGCCAAACATGCATTGCTCTCTACACAGAGCATAGGAACAGACACAAAAGCATCCACAACTCCCATGTGTGAGACTAGAACCCCTACCAGAGTTCTATATCACACTACAGCATTACGCTGTTATACCACACCCCACAGAGAATGCTGGAGTACTTTTTCCCCTAAGGTGTACTTCACAGTGATTGACATCAGCAGGATTACCAAAGTAGGACATTTGAATTGTATTGAGTGTGACTAACCTAAATTGCATAATTAGTCTGTATGCATTAACTGCTGTTCTGGCCAGACCAAATTAACCTGCATTTGCAGGTCATGAACCCAGGCCCCTGTACATTATAGTCACAGTAACTATCCACTAAACCATCACAACAGTACATGTGACTGAGGTTTCACCAAAGTAATCCCACTTTAGGCTAATCATACTGAACATGTAAAAGGAATGTATATACAGTTGTCCATAAAAGAACCATCCAAAGCCAACGTCATGCTTCTCAAGGTAGAAGTGATAATGTTTGTGACACTCATGGGGACAGGAGCTGACAGTTCTAGGGATGAATCCTGCACTGAGGCACTGTATGAGCACATCCACTAGTGCATGATTCCTGACATCCCACATAGAACATCACAAATAAGCAAGCCAGTGTGGCAGTCTCCTGTCATTAACAGAGAATACAACAGAAGGTAGACACTGTTGAAGAGAAAAGGATGATCCAATAATGCAAACAACTCCCTTACCAGCCCCAGTAAGATGTTGAGATCCTCATGGAATCCTCCAAAGCTGGTTATGTAACTGAAATCACCACAGATTCCACAGACAACCTCACAGCATTCTATAGTTATGTCCAGAATCTAACTGGCAATGCTTAGAAGTGCTTTGAGCTACAACAGAATGGCATTACATAGACTGCTCCCACAGATTGTGCCAATATCCTGGCAGATTGATTTAATGCCACATTCACCCCCTCTCACCCCCAAAAGGGCCCATGTCAATACAAAAAGAGTTCACTTGCCCAGTAATCACAGCCACACAGGCAGAAACCTCACTATCCACAGCTACGACTACAGCATCCATGGGACCAGAAGACATCCTGGGCTGTGTACTACATGAACTACAAAATGAAATGGCAACTCACCTAACTGTCATGTGTAATCATAGCCTCGCATCAGGCCTGGGTGCCCACTGAGTGGCACACAGCTGCAGTTATCCCACTCCACAAGGGGGGATCCACCTTGGATCCCTGGAACTACCATCACATCAGTCTGATGAGCCTGATCTGCATGGCCATGGAATGCATTATCAGGGAAGTTTTGAATGCAGACATTGGCAACCCTCAAACACTGGACCCCACACAGACTGGGCTCATGGAGGGCCAGTCTTGTCTCCTGAAACTAATTGACTGTTTTGACTCAGTCTGCATAGCTGTTGAAGAGGGTAAGGCAGTCCACAAAGCCTATGTGGACCTCGCCAAGCCCTTCAACACCATCCCCCAGTCTGGAAACATAGATTAACATACTAATCCAGCCATACATCCCTATGCCACTCAATGGTTTGCCACATGGCTTACTGACAGAACCCAAACTGTAGGTGTAACTGACTCCAAATCCATCCCTGGACAAGTGACAAGTGGAGTACTTCAAGGTTCAGTCCTGGGACCACTGTTGTTTGGCATCTACCTCTCTAAAGTAGAGGCCAACAGTACGGGACTCTGGCTAACAAAGGTAACAGATGACTGCAAAATGGGAGTCATTATGAGCCTGAATGTACTGCATGATATGTTACTGATACCAGCCTGACATCATACAGGTGGGAAGGAGTGCTGTTATCATCTTGTGCCCTTATTGTGTAAGGTCCTGGTTATGGGATCTGCAGCAGTTGGTAGTCTATTGCAGGGCAGACATGTTTGGCTATGGGGGGGAACGTGCATGACGTATGTTGTTTGCGCCTGTCAACCCCATTAATGGTGCATGTGGACATATATGTTTCTGCTATGTTCCCACCTTGTCTACAGATGTATATCCGTATATACCTATATAGATATAAATATCTGCTTACATATATGGGTGTGTATGTATATATATATATATATATATATATATATGTTTAGATATTAATATATTTTCATACACACATACATATACATGTTGGAATACATTCTCTACACTGTTGAATGACTGGGCTGGATGATATGTTTGTGAATACAGTAAGGTTATGTATATCTGAGATGATTTACAGGTAAATCACTTTGGCTATGGTGTGCATGGTCCTGGGTTTAAGCCTAGCAGAGGTTGTTCATTTTGTTGCTAGGCAGAACAAGGGCCGATGGATACAGAGTGATTAAGGCACTTTAAGGCAGTTGGAAGCGGGTTTGCATGGGTTTGCGTGGAGGTAAGCACTGCTAAAGTCTGGTTACAGTTTCTTATACTCAGTTAGCTGCTGAATTGCTTAACCTGTGTAGCCATTGCTTAGTTCTGCACAAACACACTCAAACCTGCTTACAACTGCTTTAAAGTGCCTAAATCACTGTGTATCCAACAGGCCGTGTTCTGCTTAGCAACAAAATAAACAGCCCTTGCAAGGCCCAAACCAATGACACTGCACCCCATCGCAAAGTGATTTACCACTAAGCCATGACAGATACAAAGAGATATGATGTTTTCAGAAGCATATCATCCAGTCCAGTCATGCAACAGTACAGAGAATGTATACCAACATCTAATTGTATGTGTGTGTAAATATATTAATATCTAAACAGATACAACATATCTAGATATGTATATATATATATATATATATATATATATATATATTGTTTCTAAAGCTATATACATATATATAAAAATATATGCACATATATACATGCATATGCCTACATCGACACATATATGTGTTTACACCTATATGTCTATAAATGCACAACACATTACATATGTGCACGCAGATATATATCTATGTAGGTATATATGGACATAGTTATATATATGTTAGCAGATACATATATCTATATAGGTATATATGGCCATACATCTGTAGATAGCAATGGCAGTTTAACAAATACACATATGTCCACATGCACCGTTAATAGGGTTGAGAGGACCCACACACTATATGTCTTGTATGAATAGCCATCCCCCACAGCCAAACACATGCGCCCTGCAATACACTACCAAGTACAGTCTGCCCCCCATAGGACATGTAATATGTGGAAGCCATCAACATCCGCAGGATACAGATACACAGACACAGATATGCAGATACAGATATATATATATATGTGTATATATATATATATATATATATATATATATATATATATATATATATATATATACATGTGACTACACATACACACGCAGATATATGTACAGTAAGATACATATGTAGAAGGTGCACATGATATGAAACAGCCACTATGCCTACAGTTAACACCTGAACAATGGGACAGTGTATGGGCCACCCATACAAATGTCAATCGTTGCCTGCAACATATACCCATAGAAAGGTCATAGGAAAGACACCACACAAAGGTTTGCAGAAATGGGAATCCATTAGTTGTGTACTATAACAGTTCTATATGCCATGTCATATAGCTGTTCAGATACTGACAACCATATAAACAGAGTACTGCAACTGTGGAACAGTTACACTAATACAGTAGTCTGGAAAGGTTCACAATTGTTGCTCTCCAGGACAATCCCTTCAAATTGTACAATAGAAAAGACAGACTGGGCCACAGGATACCAAACAATCAGCAGTATGTACTGCAGGTGCATAGTTCGGTAGCCTCTATCTACACTCTGTACAAGCTCAGTAGGAGGTAAAGACGTTTTGTGATCAAATGGCTTTTAACTGGTACATAACAAGGCATAACTGACACCATCACGAGCATATCAACAAATAGAACAGTCTGTATGGCAGGAGGCAGTAGGCTTGCAGTACCCCAATTCATGTAAATAATGTCAAAATAGGTGAAGTATACGGTAGTGTACATCCAGATACCTTGTGGCAGCTCACCCCTGATACCCCCACATTTTGTAACAGCGTAGGTAATTTATGATGCTCCCCACCTACACTCAATAATACAGGTTCATATACCACTGTTACATACACTGGCCTCTGGAGTGCATAAGGGCACACATGTATTGTTTAGGTGACGCCCACTCATATATGGCCCCAGCCCCACTGTATGTGTGGGGGATACAACAGCAGTGAAGTAGTGGCAGCAATGGCAGTGTGATATACTCACAGCCCACTACAGAACAACCCCCAACAGCATGTCATATGTGCAAAGCTTGGTATGTAGATGGAGGACAGAGGGTGGAACACAGGCACATATGTGGAACACTGTTGCCATACACTAAGCAAGGTTCTGGTTTTACAGGATAGTCTGAAACATACCCTTAGTCAGGGATTTGAGGTTAGACACAGAAATGGATGTAGCCATGTACTGATAGCACGCAGCACACACACTGCCAGTGGAATATCTGACACAGGCCTGTGTGGTGGAAGGACAACACATGATAGGCCTACCTTGTCCAGCAAGAGGATAGGCCCACAGTAGTGAGCTATGCAGACAGACTGCATTTCAAGGTACACTAGTATGTACACACACACCCTGTAACACCAGTACTATGCAAAGCATAACACATCTTTAGTCACAGTCTCTCTGTAGTTCCTGATCCTTCTACAGACATGTGGCCAGTCTGAGTGTGCAGGCTCTCCTGTAAGAGTATTGCTATCTGCTGTCTGTAACACTGATGCCCACACACAGGAAGGATGTCCATCACACAGGAAATGTAAAGGGACCACACTTACATGCTGTAGGGATTTATAGTGGGTGGTTGCCATGACAGTGGTAATTGGAAGTAGTACACATGTGCAATTATATATATATATATATATATCTATATATAAATATATATATATATATATATATATATATATATATATATATATATATATGGCTATCTGGATGAAAATATGTACATATATTTCCACCATATGTCCTGGACTCGGAGCATAGCCCTACCCCAGCACCTATAATCCCAATGTCATAGTGCAAGGGGATATCTGGTATGTATAGCAGGTATATTACTTGACTATTGCTACTGTCATTGGGATTGTCTTCACAGACATGGTGTGTGTGGAAGGGGACATCTGCTTATAACATGTGTGCCATTGGCTACTGACAGACATCCTAAGGAAATCATTGAAGTGTACTGCCACTAGCATGTAATGCCCCTGTGGAGTGCAGCAGAGATATTGGCCAGTATATGTGGAACTTCTGACACACCCTGTACAGTCTAGAGGTTTACACATAATCCCTTAGTGCACAACATGTGTACCAGGCCTGACAATATGGATGTAGACAGCCATGTAGATGGGTATAACACATAACGACTGGTATACATTTGCCACCATAGGTTTTGGATTCACACAGTCTTGTCTGGCCTGACACATAATGACTGCTGGTATAGGGGTGCCATGGACACATACTACCTACTAGATATTGACATACATCTGTACAGCATCCCACGACATACACAACTTTTAAGGGAGGCCCAGCAGCAGTACATCTGGCAAGTATCAGCACATGACATCTCACTGGGTAAGTATACTAGGCTGCTAGGCATGTAACAATGCACTGTGCAGGCTACAAGCAGACTGGATCAACACTGGCCTACATCTTGTATGAGGGAATGCACATGTACCTTGCATATATAGCAGGCTCAACAGCCATGTCACAGCACATGGTAAGATTCCCCTGTGTGAAAGTGCATAACCACAACCAATGTGAACACAGCCACAGCCACATATGGTAAACTAGCATGGTATTACAGTATATGGACTATCTGTTCTACACCATCCTCACATGTGCCACTCACAGAATGACCCTACATATACTGGACTGCTACACAGTTTGGTCTGATGGCTGTCTGTGGTATGGGACATGTGTGCGTATGGCCCTACAAACATGTACAGTAAAATGGTTTCATACAGTGGGGCAGCATGTAACATCAGATAGAAGGGGAGCTAGAACAATGACATCTACCACAGTCTGTACACAGGCTAATGTACATATTAACAATACACACACTGCCAACATTCACCATTACTACACAGACCTCAGTACTGTACAAACATCCACAGAATGTCCAGGTTATGTCATGATATATAACCCCTACTGTACATGACATGTGTAGCAATCTGATATATCACTGGCTTGTTATCAGATATGATGACACTATTTATGGTGTACAGCACATATGCACCACTTCATGCACGACATAGGTACAAAGGTTGACAGAGGTGTGGCTGACAGCACATACACAGGGCCAGTATAGACATGTTGCTGTGATAACCTCATACATTTACCATTGTAACGGGGTTTGTTGCAACAAATGTCCTATGAGGGATATTGTAACTGTCACAACCTTCACCATCTACAAACTGCAATCCTCACACTACCTTCTGCATTCCATATATAGATGCACCATGGCTAACACATGAAACCAAAGGCACAACACTGCCCAGTCTAGAGATGGGGATTCCTCACATACATGTAACTGACATGGCAGGTATTGCAACATGTACAACAGGCATATCCTGACAAACACTGTTAAACCAACATTACTCCAAATGCAGTATAGCAGCACTTACAGTCTGTAGTCAAGTCAGGCACATCCCCCTCCTGTCCATTGCCACCTTTCCACAGTGTATGTTGTTAGAGATAAATCCCCAGTCCATCTGAGATGCTGTTTGCCAAACAGCAGATCTAGTTACTGCTCACAGTGACTGAAAAGGACCAACACCACCATGATGTTCCTAGGTATTGGAGTGTGTTTCCATCCATTTGGCTATGGGAATGTTACCACAGTTGTTCCACATTCAATCAGCTAGGGGAGGGCTGCAAATCTTGCAGAGGCCATCAGCTGATCATGAGCATCACTTAAATTACACATGCTGCTGCCTAAGCAAAGCAGGTGTGGGGCTCCACTTCCACCAGAGAGGGGGTGGGGGAGGCATACAGAGGCAAATACATGTCAGGGAGGGGTGGGAGATTAAAACTGAAGCATGTTTGTGTCACTCACCTATCAGCACAGGGTATCAAACCCCCGGCAACTATATAGTGTTATTACAGTTCAATGCAGTTATTGGGTGTGCCACCTGCTGTGGAGCACGCAGAACATATATGTGATGATGAGTGACATCTGCAACAGGGATATGGTCGATATATATGGTAGGTGACGTACACGTGCCTGTCTGCATGAACAGGTGCCAGTGTCAACACAGGCACACTCACACAGGGACACACACATTGACACACTTGGCAGGGCCAGGAGTGCAACTCATCAGTAGTGGGATTGCCACAACATATCAATGTACAGGTATCACATGCAGCACATGGGTCATATGGAGGTGGTATGGGCAAAGAGTATGAGGAGGTGTCAGACATCAGACAGCATGCTTCAGTATGCCCTGGGAGGTTGTAGTGAGTGTGGATGTGGACATATGCACCATACAACACACCCATGAACACATAGGGTGCCAGTTCTGACATGCATGGGTGCATGTCTGCACGGGTGTGTGGTGGTCAACTGTGCCAGCAGGCTGTACAAGGGTATGCAATGGGTATACCTTGGCATCAGGCCATGTGGCAATGGTCTGCATTGTGGCTCAACCCTGTGTCTTCTGCATTTGCCCACACAGGTAGATATTGCATCCCCTATCCAGTCACCTGTGTGAATATTGTGTGTGGCCAATGCTGTGCATCACTTGCCATGTTTGTGTTTCTTAGTCCATGACATGGATGGTGCCTGGGATGTGCACACCTCCCACATGCATGTACAGTGACATGTGCTACTGTACCTGGGGTGTCTGGCCTATGTTGTGAACACAGATTATCATCAGATGTGCAAGTCTTGCCCACCTGTGGCAAGAACTGGTAATGGGCAGCAGGTGTACCCTGCACCTACATTGATAGCATGTTAACAACATTCCCTGATGTCAGTGTCATTTGTCCATACAGGGCATGTTGTCAGGCATGGTATGTCTGTTGTGAGTCACATATGAAGGCACTATAGGTGGTGCAGGTGTCCATTGGGGAACATGGTGGAGGTGCACTGTCTGCATGTACGTGCATATTGGACAGATGGGCAGGGTGAGATGCCCTCTGTAGCCCACTGCTATCACTGCATAGTTACTATCAGTGGCCAATATATAGTACACTGCCCACATATTGGCTGTTGTCTAGGCATGTGTGTGCGTATGACACATGGGTTGAGTGTGTGCTCTGGGTAATAATGGGGTTGCTAACTGTGGTTGGCTGGCCTTGATGTCACATGTATGGTTATGCCTTTGCACCCCAGCCTCTCAGCTAATGTACATCTGTTATCCCTGTATGGTTGACATTGTGATATATTGCAGGGCTACCATAAAAGAAATAAGCAAAATCCCATTTACATTGCCCACACTCACAACCACATCTTCACAGGATACAAAAGACACACACCTGTCATGTCTGGGACTTGAACCCCTACATAACTAGTGTAGTATACTACAGCACTATGCAGTTATAGTACGCATCACAGACATTACTGAAGTACTTCTTCCCCAAAGGTGCATTTCACAATGAATGACATAAGCAGGATTATCAAAGAAAGGCATTTCAACTGTACTGTGAGTGATCAGCCTAAAATGCATTGCTCCCCTACACAGACAGATGGGACACAAACAAAACATCCACAACTGGCATGTGTGGATATAGACCCCCTGACCAAAGTCTATAGCATACTACAGCATAGAGCTGTTATAGGACACACCGCAGGGACTACTCGAAATAACCTTCCCCAAAGGTGTATTTCACAAAGAATGACATCAGCAGGATTATCTAAGAAAGGCATGTCAACTATACTGCGAGTGACCAGCCTAAAATGTATAGCTCCCTACACAGACAGTGGGATACACACAAAACATCCACAACTGACATGTGTGGGTATAGACCCCCTGACCAAGGTCTATAGCATACTACAGCATGGAGCTGTTATAGGACGCACCACAGGGATTACTAAAAGAGTCTGTCCCCAAAGGTGTATTTCACAATGAATGACATCAGCAGGATTATTAAAGAAGGGCATTTCAAGTGTACTGCGTGTGACTAGCCTAAAATGCATTGCTCCCTACACAGACAGTGAGACACACACAAAATATCCATAAGTGACATGTGTGGGTATTGAACCCCTGATCAAGGCCTATATTACACTACAGCAGGGAGCAGATATAGATCACAGCACAGGGATTACTACTGCATTTTTTCCACAATGTTGTATTTCACAATGAATGACATCAGCAGGATTGCCAAAGTAGGGCATTTGAAATGTACTGCGAGTGACTAGCCTATAATGCATTGCTCCATACACAGACATTGGAACACACACAAAACTTCCAGAACTGCCATGGGTGGAGATGGAACCCTACCACAGTTCTAATTCACACTACAGCAGTACACAGTTACAGGACCCACTACAGAGATTATTGAGCTACAGCCTTCCCAGAGGTGTATTTCTAGGTGGGTAACATCAGCAGCCTTGCCAAAGTTGAGTATATGAATTGTACAGAGCATGAGTAGCCTAAAAAGCATTGCTTTCTACTCAGTCAGACACACACACAGTTGCCAGGTCTGAGGTTAGAACACCTACCTAACTACTTTATCACACTACAGCAGTACACAGTTACAGGACACGCCATGGAGATTACTAGGCTTTGAGTTTCCCAGAGGTGTATTTCTAGGTGAGTGACATCAGCAGCCTTGCCAGAGTTGAGTATATGAATTGTACGGAGTGTGAGTAGCCTAAAAAGTATTTCTCTCTACACAGTCAGATACACACAGATTCACACACAAACACACAGTCGCCAGGTCTGGGGTTAGAACTATTACCTAACTAGTTTATCACTACAGCAGTACACAGTTATGGGATGTGCCATGGAGATTACTGAGCTACAGCTCTCTCAAAGGTGTATTTCACATTGGACGACCTCAGCAGGCTTGTCATAATACTGCTATGGGGAGGGTGGTGTGTGCATGGGCCATAACCCATTCATGTAGGGGTTGATATGCCATATGCGAGCACACACGGAGTCATATGTCACAGGTACGTGTATACAGCTACTAGATGACTACTACCTTGTACAGTCATGTTGCACAGCTGGCATGTGCACCACATAGTCTGTCATGCTGACAGATACTGGTGGCTAGTATCTGCAGTGAGTGACATTTGCACCTCATGTGTTTGGGGCCCTTTGGCTGTGTGCTGGGTGGGACAGGCCCAGATGGCCCCTGGTCACGGTCACCCTCTTCCACACATCTATGTCTGTCCACCTTTAGCTTATTATGGTGTGTTGCCCTTGCATATGTGTCTGTATTCATGACTACTACCTTGTACAGTCATGTTGCACAGCTGGCATGTGCACCACATAGTCTGTCATGCTGACAGATACTGGTGGCTAGTATCTGCAGTGAGTGACATCTGCACCTCATGTGTTTGGAGCCCTTTGGCTGTGTGCTGGGTGAGACAGGCCCAGATGGTGCCTGGTCACGGTCACCCTCTTCCACACATCTATGTCTGTCCACCTTTGGCTTATTATAGTGTGTTGCCCTTACATATGTGTCTGTATTCCTATCCACTGTGTGTGAAAGGCAGGAGTGGTGCATGCTGACATGTGTCTGCACTAAAAACTGCGACTACCAGATATGTCTGGTCCACTGGTGTTTGTAGACATGGCCTTCATGTGTTTAAATGTGTGAACATACCCAATATGACCTTTCAGTATGTTGTTGACTGACATTGACTTCATTCCTCTAAGTGTGTGAGCATGTCCAGTATGGCCATCTGTATTGCATGTGTGGATCATGTCCAGCTAGTTTGTACTGTGGTGCTGACTTTTGTGTTGCACACTGACAGGTAGCATGCTGTGTCTGCAGGGTATCCATCGGTCATTTGGCATTGACTGTTGCTACATTTCTGCATAGCGGAGGGGACACCTGACAGTTTCTACATTTCTACACAGGAGTGGGGGGGCACACCTGACTGTTACTATAAGTGTAAGTAGGATGGGGGGCACACCTGACACTTGTAGACATTTGCTAGGACTGTACTGGTATGTCAGGTACTCCATTTCTGTCTGTAGTCTTATCTATCATGCTGGCTAGAGGCATACCAGTGTACTACAGATCTTGGGTTTAATTACCTACATATTAGTTTCTGACTTACTAGCCTTCACAACTTACATCCAACTGCCTGGCCTGCTGTAGTCTGTTTGTGTAGGCCTGAGGGAAGGGATACCCACAGGGCTCATTCAGAGGCCATTGTACAGCAGTTGCTTGTGTTTGTCTACACCTGCCCTGCTGGCTGAGACTGTTGTTGGGTATGTGAACCTTCCTGACTGGCATGTGTGGGTCTTATGGACACACATGTCACTAAGCCCATTTCCTGCAGTGGGTTTTGTCACCCTGTGTAGTATTGGCTACTACGGTGACTCCAGTATGTGAGAAGAAGAGGAGCCCACCCTAGAAGAAGTAAGAACAGCACTAAGGAAAATGAAGTCAGGGAAAGCAGAAGGCTCAGATGAGGTCACAGCAGATGTGATAAAGATACTGGGTGAGATATTGAAGAAATGGCTCCTGAGGGTACTAATAGCAATGTGGAGAGAGAGGTGTATCCGAAATGAGTGGAGAATAAGCATACTCATTCCAGTGTGTACATGAACAAAGGGGACATCCACAACTGTGGGCAGTACAGAGGCATCAAACTCCTATCACATTGCATGAAAGCTCTGGAGAGTGTGACTTATAAATGGTTATGCACTGTAGTAGAATGTAAGATGGGAGATAAGCAGTTTGGATTCAGATCAGGATGCCTCACAATTGACCAGATGTTTGCCGTGAGACAGATACTTGAGAAGAAGCTAGAGATGAGGAGAGAGTCCAAATGGGCATTCCTAGACTTGGAGAAAGCATATGATAAGATCCCAAGAAAGCTGATCTAGGTAGTACTGCTGTGGTTTGAAGTCCCAGAAACACTGGTAGAATTAATGCAGGCTATGTACAAGGACCCAACGACTCCCGTGGGAGAGGGTGTACACTAGGGTTCAGCTCTAAGCCTACTGCTGTTCATACTGGTCATGGACTACATTAGCAAACAGGTCGGACGGGGCAGATCAACAAAGCTGCTGTAGACAGATGATTGACATTGCAGGCAGACTCTGAGCTAGATCTTCAGCATAGATAGGAGAATGGAATTCAAAACTGAAGCACATGGGATGAAACTAAACATAGAAAAGATAGTGGTAACAGCAGCAAACTAGGGAAATCAGAAGAAGCTGAGAATATAGGTAGAAGGGAAGATAGTGAAACAGGTAAACAGCTTCAAGCATCTGAGAGGAGTGGTTGAGGAGAGAAATGAAGTCTGAATGAAGAGGTCAAACCTAGAATTAGAGGGGCTGCCACCAACTGGCATAGAGTGTCAGGTGTAGTCTATGACAGAAGAATGCCAAAGAAGCTGAAAAGTAAGGTGTACAAGACAGTGGCGTGACCAGTACTACAGTATGGTACAGAAACCTGGGCAGTAAAGGCAAAGCAGTTGAAGAAGCTAGAGGTGATGGAAATGAAGTGCCTGAGAAAGGTGGTAGATGCACACTGTGGGACAGATGAAGAAATGAGGACATAAGAGCAGAAGCCAAAGTAGCTCCAATTGCAGACAAGATCAAAGAAAACATATTATGGTGGTTTGGACATATGCAGAAAAGTAGAATACAATCTGATGAGGAAGATTAGGGACAGACAGGAAGAAGGTAAGAGGAAGCAAGGACATCCAGCAAAGAGGTGGATGGGCTGTGTGAAAGAAGATCTGTGACAGTCAGGCATGAGTGTTGAAAATGGCATTAGTGTGGCACTGAATCGAGAGAGTTGGTGACAGTTAGCATGATACCCCGACTCCATGTAGAAAAAATAGGAAAAAGGGGGCTGGTGGTGATGATGGTACTGGTTCTGAATACAGCTGTAGTTAATATATTAAACTACTTTTGTATTAGCATACCACAATACAACCTTCACTTCCTCTAAGAATATGTCCAGTACAAAAACTAAGATCCAAGTGGAAATATATTCAACTGCTTTTGTATTAGCATTGCGTAGCAATGAGGCACAATGTGCACCATCATGCACTAATGCTTTATAAAACAAAATGGGTATCGCACAATAATGTTTTATAAAACATTACTGGGGACTGTGCAATCATGCTTCATACAAAAGTAATGGGGAAGATATGACATTGGTGATAAGGGGAACAAGCACAGAGGAGTACAAAGCAAAATCCTTGCTAAACTATGACAGTTACTATTGATTGTGTAAAATACATCTGTGATTTAACAGACTCGGTGGCAGCACATGTTAATGCATTGTTGTTGGAGGCAGATGTTACTGGGTTAAAATAAGGGCATAAGTAGTCATTTTAAAAGTGTAAAAAAATCCAGAAATCATCAAATGATGATGCACCACCAGGAGCTACGTTGAATAAAACTTTAATCACCACAGGTATCCACAGGTTAAGATCTTTTGACCTTTCTAGAAGGCCTTCATCAGAACAATAAAACTTTACTACAAACACATTTTTAATTCTATCTAATTAAGCTTCAACCAATCAAATTTGTCTGTGTCTATGTACACTAAACAAAATCTTACCAAAAGCCTTTTCTTAAAAAAAACTCCCATTTCTAAACAAATATTAAAAAACATTTGGTTGTAACATTAACAAGAGTAAACATACATGTTAACGCATTACCTATAACACACATTTTCTTTGCAATGTTTATTTACACTTGACCTGAATAAGTTTTCTTTGTAAAACAACTTTATGATTAACTGCAGCATTTGTCAGGTGCACTGTAAGCATTAAACAAAACTTGCCACCAAAATTCTTTGTAGTTTAACTCTGCCTCCCTGACCCCATTGAAGGTAACTGGAATGTGTTCTATGACATGCAAAGTAAAACTTAGTGTGTCCCCATGCAATGAAGTATGCCTAACCAAAGCATTGTAACTGTTGCTGTTCTTGATGGCTTAATAATGCTCATGCATCTTATTTTTTAACTGTCTTTTAGTTTTACCTATATACAATGAAGTGCACAATGCACACTTGGCTATATAAACCACAAAGGTAGAGTTACAGGTAAAGTAACCTGGTATCAGCCAAATTTTATCACTCACACAAACCTCAAAAAAGGGCTCTCATGAATGTATCTGCAAAAACAATTCTGGCACTTAAAAGTACCTCTGGTAACCCCACTCTCATTAATTCTATCAGCTTTCTCCCATAGTTCTTTAAATTTTCTTGCCCTTTTGTTAATGAAATTGGGTCCTGATCATGAAACAGATATCAAATCATGATGTACCCCTAAAATTCTCCAATTATTGCTGATGATATTTCTAATAGCCCCACTACCAGTTGTGAAAACTAATGGCATGCAAGTGGACCAGTCTTTTTGGTTGCAAGTATTACTTGCTAATTCAACATCTTGTTGCAATAAATCCTTAACCACTCTGGAAGGGTAACCCCTATGAATAAACCTATCATGTAATTCATCAACAACATCATCCAAAAAGTACAATCTGTAGTTAGCCTTTTTAGTCTCACTAATTGGCCTTTTACTATGTTGTGTTTCATGTAAGTGGGATGCATGCTTGAACAATGTAACAAACTATTAGCGCCATATTTTTGTAACTTATGACTGATCCCAGTGTGAAAGTTTGATCACATTTGAATACTTCCAGATCTAAAAAAGGGATCCTAGTTCCATTACTAACATAGGTAAAACATAAAAAGTCTGTACTATTGTTCAAATTATTGATGAAAATCTTAATTTGATTCATATCCCCTCCCCAGACAAAAAATAAATCATCAATAAAACACTAATAGTGATTAATATAGGTGTAGCCTGGAAGTTTAAACAAAATCTGCTTCTCCCAATAATTCATAATGAGATTGGCATAATTAGGTGCCATCGTAGCTCCCATTGCTACTCCCCTTGTCTGCAAAAAAAATAGTCTCCATTGAAAGTGAAAACATTGTTGGTCAAACTGTACTCAATACATTCAAGCATGAATTTACATTCCCCTACTTCGAATTTATTACTCTGAAATAACATGTGTCCCACCCATTCCACTCCCAACTCATGGAGAATGCAAGTATATAAGGATTTGACATCTACCATTACCAGTAAATCCTTTGAACCTACTTCTTTGTCCCTGATTTTAACTAAAAAATCACAGGAGTCATTTATAAAAGAGGCACTTGTATAAACTAATTTAAGCAAAGCTCTGTCTATAAACTTAGACAATGGCTCCAGTTTTGAAGCTGGTGCAAAGACTATTGGTCTATATGGTGGATTTTTGTCATCCTTGGGCATCTTAGGTACTCCAAAAAGACTACCTATCCAAGGTTGGTTAACTTGAAGATTATACCCTCCATTGCATTTTCATTTAACCATTGGTTACTGTACCTATATGCTTTGAAAATGTAACTTTTACTAACCTCCTTGTAATGCATTTCATCTTTTAATAATATATACATGCCATTAAGTTAATTATTTTTGTTAACAACCTTCACCACCCCCCCTTGTCCACTTTCATTACTCTAATAAAATTGTCAGCTTTGATGGAGGCAAAGCATTTCTTTTCCTGCTCTGATAAATTACAAAATTTATAATGACTCCGCTTGTTGCTTAACAATTCCCTGATGGCCTTTTCACAAACCTCTTCAAAAGTTTTTATTGCTGAATGCAAAGGGGGGTTGTACACACTGGGAACCACAAAATCACTATCAATTTATGAGAGTGGGGGTACCAGAGGTACTTTTAAGTGGCTTAACTGTAGTTTTTGCAGATACATTCATGAGGGCCCTTTTCTGAGGTTTGTGTGAGTGATAAAATTTGGCCGATACCAGTATACTTTACCTGTAACTCTACCTTTGAGATTTATTTAGCCAAGTGTGCATTGTGCATGGCATTGCATATAGGTAAAAATAAAAGACAGTTAAAAAATAGGATGTATGAGCGTTATTATGCCATCAAGAACAACAACAGTGACAATGCTTTGGTTAGGCATACTTCTTTGCATAGGGGGCACACAAAATTTTACTTTGCTGTCATAGAACACATGCCGGTTACCTTCAATGGGGACAAGGAGGCAGAGTTAAACTAAAGAGAATTTTTATGGCAAGTTTTGTTTAATGCTTACAATGCACCTGGCTTAAATGCTGCAGTTAATTATAAAGTTGTTTTACAAAGAAAACGTATTCGGGACAAGTGTAAATAAGCATTGCAAAGAAATTGTGTGTTATAGGTAATGCATTAACTTGTATGTTTACTATTTTTATGTTACAACCAAATGTTTTTTAATATTTGTTAAATAAATGGGAGTTTTTTTAAGAAAAGGTTTTTGGTAATATTTTGTTTAGTGTAATTAGACACAGACAAATTTGATTGGTTGGATCTTAATTAGATAGAATTTAAAAATGTGTTTGCACTAAAGCTTTATTGTTCTGAGGAAGGCCTTCTAGAAAGGTCGGAGTGCTTAACCTGTGGATACCTGTGGTGATTAAAGTTTTACTCTACATAGCTCCTGGTGGTGCATCATCATTTTTTTGTTTCACCTTGGATGCTGGTTTATACTGTTTTGTGCAATTTTAAAGTGTGTATGATACTTTTAAATAAATTTACTTACACTGCTGCCATTCACTGTTGCTTCATGTTGGTGCATAATACACGCCATCATGCAATTATGCTTTAAAGAAAATTATGCTTTAAAGAAATGAAATGGGGAAGCCAGAAAAGTGGTGAAATGGGGCACAAGAAGAGAAAAAAATCAAAGGGAAAGGTGGGCAGGAATGTGCAGGAGGGATGTAGGAAAAAACCATAGCTATCCATTTCTTCAACAGCAAAACATAATCATATATTCAGAATATTAGCTGAATTTATAATGTCATCTCCAGATTGACGGGTGACCACAATACTATTGTACTGTATAGCCAATTGAAATGAATCAAGGGTGTCAAGAAGAAGACACGTGTGGGAAATGGAGAGCTATGTATGGGAATTTTTGGGGGGACAGCTACCCTTTCTTTTTTTTTTTTCAGAGAGAGAGGAATGTTGGGGAAGGGATGTAGTGCAGGAGGGATGTAGGAAAGAACCATAGCTATCCATTTCTTCAACAGCAAAACATAATCATATATTCAGAATATTAGCTGAATTTATAATGTCATCTCCAGATTGACGGGTGACCACAATACTATTGTACTGTATAGCCAATTGAAATGAATCAAGGGTGTCAAGAAGAAGACACGTGTAGGAAATGGAGAGCTATGTATGGGAATTTTTGGGGGGACAGCTACCCTTTCTTTTTTTTTTTTCAGAGAGAGAGGAATGTTGGGGAAGGGATGTAGGCTGTAGTGCCTGATGTCTGCATCTCCTTTGGGTACTTTGAACCAGGATGGAGAACACATGCTCATCCAGCATAGGCGTGCACCCACAGTGCAGTGCACAGTTCTACACATCATGTGGCAGTTCTTCTCAGGTGGTAAAGTCACCACCTCTGCCACTGCTCCTGGAGGGAGCCACATGCCTATGCTCCAGGGCAGAACTATCTGAGAGGCCAGGTAGTTCAGGGGCAACAGATGGGGTGCTGCCAGGTCACGCAACAGATGTGCTGGGCAGCGATGTTTTAGCCAGTGGAGTGGGGGCAGAATGATCCTATGTGACAGGCCTACCCTGCTGTGGTGTGCTGAAAAAAAATAGAGGATAAGGGTTGGGGTGACAGAAAAAAAGGAAGAACTTTAGAAACTTCATATATGACATACAAAACATTGGTACAATTATTTTACTCTGTTCTGTTACCCTTCCTTTTAACACTGCAAACTCCTAACACATTTCTTTAATACTTTTAAGACCACCCAGTTCATAACAGATGCACATAATAGTACAGACTGCAGCAGACAGCAATCCTTGATGTGTGCATATATTACACATATGCGTGTTCCAATTATACTGATTACAGTTTACAGCAGGCCAGTTGTACCACTGGTATAGAGGTCTGAAGTTACATTCCAATAATGATGAAAACCTAACAGTATTGTATATTTGGGAAGTGTGTTTTTTGAACCCACAACTGCTGACTACTCCCTAATACTGTACTATTATTTTCCCCTACAGACTACTGCATGCATACTTTACTTTTACAGTTTAGAGATGCATGCTTACTACTATTTGGGAATATGGAACTGTTGCTTTGTGCTACAGACTATGGCATTATACATACTTCCTTTTACAGTTGAGATATACATGCTCAGTTTGATACAACTGTATTTAATGCCAACTAAGCCATCCTTAACTTTTAATGCTGCAATAACAGTCCTGTTCTGATACATAGATATCACATGCTTCTTGCATCCTTGACAAACACATGGCATGGGATGTCACATTCAATGCTCACTCTGTTGCAGCTGTGGAAAAAGCAGAACAGAACAGAATACTATTATGGATACCACTCTTGTCTATATTCAGATTTTAACTCTTACAATTAGTCACTATAATTGATACTTACACAGCTGTGGGGTGTCCTCTAGACTAAATTTCCCAGTGCAATGGTCGAGGGTATCCTGCTTCCTCCTCCAGAGGCCATCAAAATAATGTCAGCATTGTTCACCAGTGTAGGGGATATCTGTAGCACTGGTCAAAGCCCTGGCAATACTATTCCAGGCTTCAGACTTGCATTCTGAGCCTGAATAGTCCTGCTGACGCAACTGTGTCTCATGCTGCTAAACTAGAAGTCCAATAAAGACTTTGGACCCCTGAAAACCTCATCTTTGCACTCTGAAGTACATTACCTCAAAAGAAACACCAGACATGACTAGCCTAGATCAAGCCCAATGCAGAATGAGTATTTCCCGCCTATTGCATTTTGCATCCTAATGTTTTTCCACCAATTGCACTCTTTGGTTTTGGAACATTTGAAAAAGTTGCACATTGCTTACCACTGGACAAACATGTTAGCAGATGGTGCGCACTGCCGGGCAATGTGTTTGCTTGATAGTAAGAGATGCACAACAGTGTCAAGCAATGTAATTTTAAGGTTATTTGATATACAAGCACTTGTGTAACTGTGTTAATCAAATGGGGAAGCCATGGCAGTCCAGATAGCAGAAATATACTTCCATGAACATAGTACGCAGTATACCCACAGTCATAATTTTGATAATAAATGGACAGTTGTTATTCTTGTGCTTTCGGCTTATCCCGGTTAGGGGTTGCCTCAGCGGAACTCCAGTCCGCTATTGTTTGGTAGTGGATTTTTACGTGCCAAGTTACCAGCCCTGATGCACAACCTTCAACGAAGGCACGCCCATTCACGCATGCCTCCACACAGAAGACGCTCTGGCTGAGAGTCGAACGCGACAACGTCTTGCTGTGAGGCGACAACGCTACCACAGCACCACTACTGCATACATAGATAAATAAGTAAGTAACTGACACAATATTAGTGTGTCAGCACTCACACATATTAATATCAGCTACACTATGTTAAATGTTATAAGTGAGAGTGACTATAATATGAAATGGAACAACATTAAAAGTGTATAGAATAAGCTGTATTTGAACCCTGTAGAGTAGTCCTATGCATATATCTGTTGCCGCAAGAAGGTTGAGAAAGCAGTTGTGCATGTTGCACTTCCTTGCTATAATCTGCAATGTCACAACAGGAAAACAAAGTTTGCACACTCTGTACTAGAACCCAGGAATATCTGCACTCCAGACCTACAATTAATATCTGCTGCCACAGGGTTACTTACATGACATTCCATATCTTAGTATTCATTGTAAAGTTCTTGCTGTTAATCACAGCACAACGCCACTTACTGTGTTTGTGTAATAGCCAATAGTATTAATTGAATGCATCCAGTTTATGTTTGTGGCTGCCTAGGTCTTGTCTGCAACCTAGGTGGTCCATTCATCCAGCGTGTGCACTGCCATGCTTCATTTGTGCTAAGTAGGGAACAATGCAGACCCTGGCACCCTTCTCCAAAGAAAAAAAAAATGGAGAAAGGGAAAAGCAATTGCTGTGCTGCCATACAATCCACTTTCATGGCCAGCAACCTTACACAGAAATGCTATCTGCAATTTTCGCATTCATATTAGTGGTTTTGTGGCCAGCAACACTGGTGTAAGATGCAAAACCTTGCTTATCCATGCTGCACATCATTAATATGCATGGTGTGATGCCAAGAGATGAGCAACATCATGAACGTGAAAACACTCCATGTAGGCTCTGCATAAAACCTACATGGAGTGTATTGCATCCTGGGGAATAAATATCATGTCAGTTTAGTATTTAGGCATACTGAAAAGTTTTGGCATCACAAGAGACCTCCAGGTTGCAGAAGTATGGAGAAAGAAAGGCACGCTATCTCTTAACTGGGAAGCTAGACCACATTACAACTGGCAACATAACATAGAAGCATTGTACATGGCAGTTGATTAGGTTAGATCCAAGTGTGAGAGGGAAATGGTATGTTGGCATATCAAGAAAATAAGGACTAAGAGTTGAAAGGTGGCATACAACAACAGGAAGCTGATCTAATTTTGCTTAAAATCACTACAACTTAGAAGACCTTCAAGGTAAATGATCTTGAATGCAAGACAAAGTGGGAGAATATTTGTATAGTGCTTCTGAAGGAGGGTGGTAGAAGGCTCTGACCTTATATAAAGTTTGGTCAGGAATGGATATGAACACTTCTGAAAGATTCTCCTTCCTTAGACCCACAGGTGGTTAGAACAAACAGGCAAGAATCCACAAGATTTCTTATGTGTTGTCTTCTAGTAGTGAATGAGTTTTACCTCAATTTTAGGACGTAGTGTGAGCTGGGATTGCAGTGAGGTTGAATGCTCTCTTCAGTACTAAAAGTTATTTGGCAGGGAATGGAGTGCTTTTATAAGATAACAGAAAAAAATGAATGCCCTTTATAGAGAGATTACCAGTGGGAAGGGATAACTTTTAGTAAAGGGTATGAAAGTGTAGAAATTAAAACACAATTCCAGGGCCAGGATGCCTGGAGAGCTTAGGTCACCCAAGACAGATGCTTTTGGCAGAGAGAAGTAGAGATTTGTTGATGATGGGGGACTGCCCATGGAGCAGAGTGAAGACCTAACACCTTGTGCTTTAGCCCCACCCCCACCCCCAAGAAGGAAGGAGCGGGGGTGAGAAATTATTCACCCCTGAAAGTGACCAGTCAAAGGAGAGCAAGGATAAGTCTATAAGAAGAAGAGAAGGATTAAGAGGTGAACTAACTGCCCTTGCACAGGTGAGAGAAAAGAGGCATGGCGTCACAACAGGAAATAGTGCTGACAGAGAGACTTGAGCACAAATTACACAGCAATGAAGGTACAATAATTAGATGTGTTAAGCATGAACTAAAATGGTCAGAGCAAGAAAGAAAGGAGTACTATTTAATAAACAAGAATGAACATGTGCTGAAGAGCCCTGGGGCAGATGTAAGAAATGCAAGCTTTTATATTGATGTGCCTGTTGTATCTTTTGGCCAGTGTTGAGATCAGTCATTGTGAAGAGGTTGTAAAAGGAATACTGGAAGAGGACTGTTTATCTCAGTGTGTACCTGCAGATGGCTGATGTTGAGAAGTAACTTGCTAATTGTATGCAAATAAATACTGTTCAGAAGGAAGCATTTATCTATGCAGAGAAGATAGAAGTCTCAACACAGTCTAGTAAAGGTATCCAAAGAGTTACTGGGCTCTTTTGGTACAATGATGCAGGCAGTATAAAAGGGAGGACTTTTGTAATACAAGATTTGATGAATTAAAAGTTGCCAATAGTTTAAAAGATCTATTGATATATATTTTTATAAGCATTGTGGGGGGTTAAAATATATAATAATTGAATAGGTAGGTGACTATGTGCTGATTATGTGGCATGTCTGCATGTGTGTTTGTATTTGCAGGTTTAGTGACGTGAAACATACTAAACTTAGGATGCAGTAAGGGAAATGTGTAAGTTGCAGATAGGAGGGGTGATACTGGAATGTGAGTTTAGGATGTCTTGAAGTTCAAGGCCTTAGTCTGTTCTGTTATATGATATACTATAGCTCATCATGCAGGGGACATTCAGATAGAGGTGTAGGCTGCACCTACTGAGTTGTGTGCAAATAACTGCAAAGTGCATGATGGGAAGAGTATATATGTTTACAAACATGATTTTACATATTTGGATTGGGAATGAAAATTATAAGTGAAGCACTGAAAAGTTTGATATAGAAGGAAAAGACTACAGTATTATAGCAGAAATTACTGAGAAAAGTTTGTTTACATACTACTTGACTGGATTTGTTAAATGTACTTCTTTTTTAAGTGTAATTGTATGTGAAGTGTGACTGAGTCAAGTATTCGGCAATAACTGGATGGATAATACAGGAGAAAAATGGGGATAGGGTAGACAGGAAAAGAGTACAAGATGACCTAGGCAAGCTATAAGACAAGCAGACATACTTCTGAAATATATATAAAACCTACAGGACTACAACAATGGTATGGTATTTGTTAGAGCAACCAATTAATGGGGACGCCGTTTTGGCACCTGTTTTCATTCTCCAGAGGTACACAGTCAGAATGGCGCAACATACATTTCTACAGATGATACCAGGGAGTCTACGGATGGTGAGAACGAGGGAACTGCTTATCCTCCACTCCCACAGGGCCAAGATGTGAGATATATGACAGAGATTTTCGGACACCAGCGGGTAACAGGAAATGAGATAGGTGTTATAATGAAAACTACAAGGATGGACAGTTTAACTCCAGGGATAAAAGAACTAACGGGTATTCATTTTGTTGATCACATGGACAGTTGGAATGACGGTTTAATTGTAAATCTTTCAGGTTGTGTACTTACTGACTGTCAAGTGTCAGTCTTGAACTGTGGCTTAAAATTTGTTCCAACTGCATTACCAAGGACTCATGAACTAAAAACAGAAGTGTTTCATTTTATCAAAAAGCTGCATTTACGGATTTTTTTTTTCTAATGCTGCAAATGAATGTAATGAATATATTGAAGGTGAACTGAATACTTCTTTAGAATTGGATTGATGATTCTAATGATACATTTTGTTCTTGTGGTTCTAGTATCAGGGACGATGTGGAAATTAACACATATTGTCACCTTGACACAAGTGGCATTGCACAAAAAAGTAAGTTTATTCCTCCATTTAAACATGAAGGCATTCAAAAATCTCACTGCATGGATAATTATGGTATTGACAAAATTTTAGCTGATTTTATGTTGAACAAAAAGAATGGGGGAATGAGTTATAATTTAACTAAAATGGGGTGGCTAGCCTTAGTAGATATAGGTAACCAGAAACAACTAGTTGTTAAGCCATCTGATAAAGGAAATAACATTGCAATTATGCATGCTTCACAGTATTTGCAGATGGGTATTGACCTCTTGAGTGATAGAAATGCTTATGAAGTGGTAGATGAGCAGAGGTATATACAAGCTATGTCTGAGTTTCAGAATTTATTGGCTAAAGGACTAAGGCTTGGTTATTTGTTGAAAAATGATGTTGATAGAAAGTTTAATATTTTAGGTTGTGGAAAGGCATATTTTATTGCCTTCCAAAAGTACATAAAGATATGTGTAATCCCCCAGGTAGGCCAATAGCCTCGGCCTGCAATTACTTTTTGCATAAGATTGTTTTTTTGTTACATAAATATTTGTTTAAAAAAGCCATAGATTTACCATGCTACATTCAAGACTCTTGACTTTTTGAATAAAATCTCTGACATAAGATGGCAGGAAGATATGTATTGAATTATGGTTGCCGTAAAAAGTCTATACACAAATATATTAAATTAATTTGGTATACATGCATTACAAGAGCTTTTGGGAGATAGTCCCATAGCTAATTACATTATAGATTTAGTTTATTTTAGTTTATTGAATAATTATTTAGAATTTGATGGAATTACGTATCATCAGTTACAGGGTACTGCCATGGGGGCATCATTTGCCCCCATGTATGCTAACTTGTTTATGTGTATGTTTGAGAATGAATATGTTTATACTCATATATTTTTTCAGAAATTTTTTTTGAGGTATTATAGGTTTATAGATGGTTTGATTTTTGTATGAAGGGTGGTATGAATTTAGTGGTAGACTTTATTAATGATTTACACAATAATAGGTTTAATATAAAGTTTGATGGTTTACAATACGGTAAAAATGTACTGTTCCTGGATGTTTTTTTTGGAAGGAATGGAAAGTGGTAAGATATGAACAGCAGTTAATAGGAAGTTTGAGAATGTGAACCATTTTTTAAGAGCTGATAGTTGTCATCCATCACATACTGTTAAAGCACTCCCTTATGCAGAATTGTTGCGTATATTTAGATTATGTAATGCTCCAGATATCTTGTACCAGGAATTGTGTAAAACCTCAGAAATGTTTATACATATATGGTATGAGGTTAATATGGTACAAAATGCTTTAAAATGGGTCATTAGTAGTAAGAGTAATAGGGATTCTGATTTTACAAAAATTGATAATGATAAAAAATATTATAGCCAGGATGTGGATAGCAAATATTATTTTGTGACCACGTATAATATTTTAAGTGATCAACTTAAGGACGTGATTCGTTACTATTGGGGGGTTTTGCTGCAGTTTAATGAGTTGGTAGGTATTATAGGTAGAACCACTGTTTCTTTCTTATAGGAAGGGCCACAGCATTAAGGATATGGTATTGCATAGCAGGTTCATGAGGCCACCGCCGGTGGATAATTGGGTGGACCAGCCTAAAAGAGTTGGTACCTTCCCATGTAATCATTGCATTAGTTGCAAGTATGTTGTCAATACATTTGATAAAATTAATGGTATTTCTTTTATGCCTAGAGGTCTGTGTTGTTGTTATACTGAAGATATTATTTATGCCTTAATGTGTCCCTGTAAAATGTTTTATACTAGTGGAAGCAAGAGGGCTTTCAAATTGAGATCGCAAGAGCATATTAGGGACATTAAGAATGTTAAGATGGAAAGCCCTCTTGCTGTGCATTTTAAACTGCATCATGGTAGTGATCCAGCAGGGCTCAGGGGTACTGTTTTAGAACAAATAAATATGCAAGGTGGTTGTTTAGATATAAAGAAAAAACTGTTGTATAAGGAGTTTATATTTATTTTAAAGTATGCAACCCTGACCCCTGTTGGTTTGAATGTGGATTGTAACTGGAAGATTGTGATTTGAGTGTATAATTGAATGATAGATAATTGTGGGTTGTGTAATTGTTGGTGCTATTTAAATGCTTGGTTTTAATTGTGTTTTTAGTCCTTGAAGGCGTTTTTGAGCTGAGGCGCTAGAGTGTTGGTACTTATAATAAATTTGGTTTACTGGCCTTTGTTGTTTTTTATTTATACTTCCAAAATAGCCTGCTGCTGTGTTGGTCTATTACCACCATGGAGCCAATGCTGCTATGTCAACAGAGCATTCCCAAGGGATTATGGGCCACAAATATAGGAGTATAGGAGTGATGGGTAGTTTTAAGGACTTTATAGGATTAAGATAATGACATGGAATGTAGAGGGAGTAGTAGTCATATCTAAAGAGTTATTGTCCCTGATAAATTGCTTAGAAAGAGAGACAGAGACAGAGAGAGTAGGTCTAACATGTAATGTAAAACAGTTTCCATTCAGCAAAAAAATGAAATAATGAAAGTATGCAGGTTGTACAGGGTGTTATTTGATGAGGAGATAAGGTAAGGGGTTGTATTTTAGAAAGAAGTATCTTGGATCATGGCATCATGAAAATGGAATGGAGGTAGAAAGGATGGGGGTTGAGATGGATCCCAGGGGAGTAAAGAGGGGGTTGAGCAAGTGAGGTGGTTGCATGAGATGATGAATGAGGTCTTAAAGAAGAACAGAAACAAAACAGCTAGTGTAGTGTTTAGAGAGCGAGAAGGGATTAAAGACACAGGAAGGGCAAAATTGATGCGGTATGGAGATGAAGTAAATCAAAACAGAAGGGGGTGAGAGGAAAATGCTTGTAAAAAGACTTGGGGCAGCTGTAGCCTAGCTACAGCAATGAAGGCAGGGGGGAGGGAGAATACACTAATTTCATTATGAGGATCAAACAAGGCTTCATACTGAAATAAGGGACACGTTTTATACTGAATTATATATGGAGGTACAGTGTACCAAGAAGGTTTTTATTGAATGATGGGAATCTATATTGAGTAAGATGGAGATGACATATTTAATTAAATGTGCAGTAGTAGAGGAAATAGGACCATCAATTCAATACATGAAGGGGGAGGGCAGTGGGGCCAGATGGATGCTTGATAGAGTTCTATATGGTAGTGGGATTAAACATAATGCTTTTAAGGAGATTATTGAAACAGTGAAAATTTCAGATTCAGTGAGGAAAGCTGGAAAGGTTTTTGGGATAAGGAAAGGAAAGCTTATAAGGTTCTCCAAACTACAGACCTGCTTCATTATGCAATGCCGATGCTAAATTATTGGTGCAGGGGGTAGGTGCTAGGCTAGCGGAGTACATACCAAAGATGATTGCTACCTCTTATGATGGTAGTGATTCATGATAGAGAGATATTCAGTAGGGGCATTTGGGTTACCACTTTCAGTATGTGGGGACAAATATTTGGGAGAAAGAGTTTTTTATTCATTTATCAACCATGTAAGCCCACAGTAGTAATTTAAAAGTACTCTCAGCTCAGTCAACTTGCTATGAGTCCTGCAGAAGGCACATGGAGATGGAAGGTATCAAACCCTATACCATTAACTACATGAAACAGTTTGTTAGCCGTTCAGAGCCTTAATTATCCATGCTATCTGCCAGTTCAATCCAGTGTTGAGGATATGTGGATCAAAAATTGGAATGAATTAAGACAGAGGGCTAAAAACTGCCTGGATAGTTGAACAGTGAAGGTGGAGGCACTTGGACATAGGCTAGAGGTGGACAAAGTGTTAAGGCAGCCACTTGCACTATATTTAATGAAGCATGTTGAGAGAACCCAGGGGATACATGGATAGTACAGATTCAGAGTCTAGGATAAATCTACGTGGCATGGGAGAAGGATGAAGATTGGAGGCAAAAGATGCCTGACTTTGAGAGGTATGTGACTGCAGTCAACTTAGGACAGAGGCAGAGGATGAAGGAAGAAGAGGAGTTATGCTGGAAAAGGCGGAAAGATGAAAAGGGAGTTTGGATGAAAAGGGAGTTTAAGAGGGTAAAACTCTGGTATGGGGAAAGGAAGGCAATGAAAATCTGCAGAAGACATATGTGGTGAGAAAAATGATGGAATAAAGGGAAGCAGAAAATTAGGCATGTGGTGGTAGGAATTCAAGAAAAATATTCAGTAAGTCATTATTTAAGTGAAAGAGAAAGGGATCAAGATGTTACTAGTATTTCTGGAGGAACCAGGAGAAGAGAGATCTGATGTGTCTTGATGATCTCAAACAGGATTATGGATTGAGGAGGGGACAATTGTTGTTGTTTATAGCAGTGGCTGATTAGATGAAAGATTTGGGAAAATATATGAAAGAAGTAGAAAATAGTTGGGTACAATGCTTATGTGAGGCAGAAGAAGAGAGGAAGGGATGAGGTGAAATAGAAAGGAGAAGATTACTGTTTATGGCAGGCTGTAGTAAGAAAGAAATAAAGAAGGCATGGAAGGATGTAGAGGGTATAATGTGTAATCACTGTGAGACAAAAAAAGAAGGGAATCAAAATTATGGAAAAGAAGAGGACTACATGCTATGGAAATTAAAAATGTAGAGTAAGGAACATATGTAGAATCTTCAGTTAAAAGGTATGAAGGAGTCTGGAGAGCAGAGGTTTAGCATATATTAGGGTTGCATTCACATCTTAAACGTAAATGCTCTGTGTGTGTATGTGGCGTTTTAATGTTTGTGGGGGACATGATACTCATAGATGCTAATTCTTTCATTTTGTTTTCTTTTTCTCTTGTATATTGTGTTACAGTGATACCCATGTATGCAAGACATTTCTTTTTTTTTACATTTCAACTAATTTTCTTCCATTTCTACTGTTTATAAGTTAAATCATTTTTATAGAATTATTCAATTTATGACTTAAACCAAATAAGAATTATATATTTTATATTCACATTTTTTAGTATCATGCTTAGTGTAAAGATAAAGTTGTACTAGTTTTGTGATATTCATTTTTCATCTCTAAAGTTTAACAAAAATTGATGAAAAAATCGAAATGCTTATCCAGGCTCCCCCCGAAAAGTATATTTTGTAGTTAGAGGTTTAAGTCATTAATAAATAAATGAAATTAAAAAATAAATATAAGGATCATTATGGATTGAGGACATTTTTAGAGTGAGTCATAGTTCACTTAAAATAGTTTATATTCCTTTAACTAAAACATATAGCTTCACATGTTCATAGAAGATTACTAGGCTAACACTGCTAGAACTCTTACAGGCCTAGCCATATTTATCCAGAGTTTCTCCAATTGTCAGTGGTTAAATGAGTAATGTTCACAGAGGTAAGAGTCTATGGTAGTTAATAATGACTTCCTCTGTCCAGGAGGGACATGGGTTCCACCCCAGAAGTGAATTTATGGTCTCCCATCCATTGATCTAAGTTGTGTTTGAAGAGGGTCAGGAGGTACTCTGTTTCACATGAACTGGATGCTTGTTCCAGAGAAGTGGCAGTCTCTGGGAGATGTATTTGTCTTTCCAGCATGACCTATTCATGTCAAAGGCTAGGTTAAAATCCCTGGAGTGAGTAACCCTCATGTAGTTTGATTTACTAATACACAGCATTTCCATCAGGGCCAGGTCAGAGACTGCTCTGTAAGTCAGGCACAGGTCACCCCTTAGCAGCCCATAGGAAAGAGAATACAGTGACAGGGTGTTCAGGTTTTCTGCATAAAACTTGTTTTATGTACCCTGTAATTTCTTGGTGAGAAACCTCTGTGGTCTCTCAACTGTTGCAGGTTTCTGGTGAGGTACATGCAAAATTGGGCATTGTACTTAATTACTGGTCTGATGAAGGCTGGGTATAATGGAATTATAACATACTTAGATCTAGATGTGATTCCTTTACTTATAAAATGTGCCGCACAGAAAGATTTTCTTACTACTGTGGATACGTGGTGGTCAAGGTTCAAGTTGCTATCAACCTGCGTAACCAGATCATATACCACTGAGTCTATACTTAAAGAGGTGCTGTCGATAATGTAATTATCAGGGATGTCAGCTTTCCCAAACGGAATAATAATGTAATTTTTTTGCATCTAACTTTAATTCGTGACTTTGGCACCAATCATTTGTTTGCGTTAACCCTGTCTGCAGTATATTAACATCACTGGGGGACTCAATGACTGCTTTCAGTTTGCAATCATCAACAAACTTGGCCAGCCACAGGCTGTCAAGTTTGTATGGACTTCTGAGAAATAAATTCTGAACAGTAAAAGGCCCAGCACAGAATGCTGTGGTACGTCACTGATAACTGGTCTTTTGCTAAAGGTGAAGTCATCCACTTTGACATGCTGTCTTGTTAGTTAGCCAGTTGGCTACCCATCTGATAATGCAAGGGTTAATTCCCATTTGGGAAAGCTTCTCTATAAGACCTGAGTGGAGGATTATGTCAAATGCCTTGGTTATGTCAAGATATGCAGTATGCACTGTCTTTCCCTCAACCAGGGCCTTGATGACTTTCACAAAGAAGTCAACCATGTTTAACAGGCATGATCTATATTTAATGAATTTGAACTGGGCTAGGTCCAGTGTTTCAAGATTACCTATGTCCTTGTTAATAAGGTCCATAATGATTCTTTCCATGGCCTTGCAGATGAGGTTAGTCAAGCTTATGGGTCTATAATTCCCAGTCGGTTGATGGTCCACCTTTAAACCGGACGATTGCCAAATTCCAGTAACGGCCACACAGGTAAGAAACGCACTCTCCAAAGCTAAGAATACAGCATCCATGGGACGAGATGACATCCCGGGCTGTGTACTACATGAACTACAAAATGAACTGGCACCTCACCTAAGTGTCATGTTTAATCATAGCCTCACCTCAGGTTTCATGCCCACTGAGTGGCACACAGCTGCAGTCATCCCACTCCACAAGGGGGATCCACCTTGGATCCCAGGAACTACTGCCCCATCAGTCTGATGAGCCTGATCTGCAAGGCCATGGAACGTATTATCATGGAACTTATAAACAAAGACATTGGCAACCTTCAAACACTGGACCCCACCCAGTTTGGGTTTTTGAAGGACCGATCTTGTCTCCTGAACCTGATTGACTTCTTCAAATCAGTCTCCAGAGCAGTGGATGAGGGTAAGGTGGTCCACACAGCCTATTTGGACCTTGCCAAGGCCTTTTACACCATCCCCCACTCTGGAATCATAGATAGACTTACTAAGCTGGGCATTAATCCCTACGTTACTCGATGGGTTGCCAACTGGCTTACTGACAGAACCCACACTGTAAAAGTAGCCGACTCCAAATCCAGCTCCAGACAAGTGATAAGTGGAGTACCTCAGGGTTCAGTCCTGGGTCCACTCTTTCTTGGCATCTACTTCTCTGAAGTACAGGCCAACACTTATGAACTCTGGCTAACAAAGTTTGCAGATGACTGCAAACTGGGAGCCATTATTAAACTCCCAAATGATGTGGATACTCTACAAAAGGGCCTTACAGAAACAGATGCTTAGTGCCAGAGCCATGGGCTCAAGCTCAATGCCAAGAAATGTATAGTTATCCCCTTTGGGAAAAAACATGTACCCATGAATTTTCACATAGGTGGCAGTACAATAAACACCGAAAGTGTGATAAGAGACTTAGGGACACAGGTGGACAGTGGTCTCACCTTCGATAACCACATCACCACAACAGTCAGGAAATCCATTTATGTGGCACACCTCATCACTAAGGGCTTTTCATCCAGAAAAAAGGAAGTCATTGTCCCACTGTACTCATCCCTCATTAGACCCATTATAGAATATAATGCCCCGTTTGGTATGTACCTATCAAGATATCTGCAACAACTGGAAAGGCCGCAGACATACCTCACTAAAAGAATCACAGGCCTAAAGCAGATACCCTACGCTGACCACCTTAAAAAACTCCAGCTATACTCTGTCACATATCGTCTACTCAGAGGGGATCTCTGCTTAACATACAAGGCCATGTCAAACCCAGAGCTGTTGGACATGCTACACTTAAAGAAATCCCAATCCCTCAGAGCCACATGCTCCAGGGATCTAATCCTTGTCATCACAATAAACAAAACATGCTAGAGGGATAGGTTCCTGACCCAGAGATTCTTCAGACTCTGGAATAGACTGCCCATACATGTCAGTCAGAATGCCTCTTTGGCCCTCTTCAAAAGGAACCTTGACGATTGGATTGGAGAAAGAAAATTCACCCCAGGGATCATGTCAGTCACCCTGCTAGACAGGGGTCCAGGGGTCCAGGGAAGTAAATAGTGTTGGAAGAAATAGCCAGTGAATTGTTATGGCTAGGTTTGCATAGGCCCTAGGGCCGATAGCCTAGTACCAGCCAATGAACCTATGATCCTATATAGAGGGATTACTGTTGCAGTTCTCCATTCTGCTGGAACATAACAAGTTCTCAGGCTGTGGTTAAACAGGGATCTGAGTGGGCCTGCTAGGTCATGTTTTAAGTTGTTTAAAAGGCAACCTGGAATGTTGTCTGGTCCCATTGATGCTGGGTTTTTAGCATTGGAGAGCACCATGATGACTTGCTCTCTTGAGATAATAGGCTGAAGAATGATGGCAGGTATAATTTGGGGGATGACTGGAGGGGATAGTGGGTGAATTTTATTTCAAATCTGTCAGCTAGCAAGTTGGCTATTACCTCCAGTTGAGTATGGGTGGTGCCATCAACAACCAGTTCCCTGTTAGAGTTTGGACATGGTTAAAGAATGCCTTGTGATTATCTTTAGCTAGGGAGGCTATTTTTGCTTCATAATTAGATTTGGAGGACTTAACAAGCTCTCTGACTTGTTTGTGTAAACCAGAGAGGGATTTCTTCTTCTGCTGAGCCAGTTCTCTGTTGTTCATGGACATTAGTTTCCTTCTTTTGTTAATTAACTTTTTTATACTACTAGGGTTCCACTAGGGTGGCTAGTCTTTTCAGCAAGGCCTGTTTTTAATCTGGTCAGATACAGCTGATTCTATACAACTACTTAAGAGGTTATACAGAGCATTGGTGTACAAATCTGTATTTGAGGGGGCTTTGAAAGTTTGTATACCATCACTTAGTAGGAGGGGGTTTGTCTTTAAAAAAAGTGTTTTTAAGCTTCATGGGGTATCTGCTTTTATAATTACCTCAAACGAGACTGATTTATGGTCCAATCTTACCAGGGAGTACATCACACAAAGGGGGTGCAATGCTGTCCCATGTTAGTAAGTACTACGTCCAGGACATTTGAACTTCTTGTGGAAGTGTTGACTGGCTGTTTCAGAGCATTTGCATTAACAAAGTCAAAGAACCTCTGAGCCAGCATGTTTGCGTCATGTATGTTTCCCAGTCGATGGTAGGATAATGAGAAGCACCTATGAGTAAGGTGTTGGGCTATGTGACAAGTGACTCCAATAAGTCCAGGTATGCAATTTGCTTTGCCTGTTTCATGGTGGAGGACCTATAGCTAGCTATGATTTGGTAGGGGGCTTTTTCTATAGTTAGTTGGACATGGACTAGCTCAAGAGTGTCATACTGTTTGACCAGTCTCAAGGTGTACCTATCCTTAATGAAGATTGATACACCTCCTCCTTTGGTTCTTTCATGCTCAGTTTGTGGTCTGAACTTATGGAAGGCACTGTAGCCTTGCATGGCCAGGGTGTTTTCTGTACCTTTAAACCATGTTTTGGTGTCTGCACAGACATCAGCAACTGCATGGCCAGGATGCTTTCTGTGCCTTTAAATAAACCATGTTTTGGTGACTCTACAGACATCAGCAACTTCTAAAGTGATGATTAATTTGCATGTTTATTATAGAATAGTAATTTGTTAATTGTTTATAAAACAAATATAGTTATGTGTTATAGCTGTTATATGAAAACATAATTATGTAAAGAGCAAGTGAAAATTTACAATGAAAGAATGCAATGGACAATTATAATAAACAATTACAATGAAAAAATGAATAAATATTGTAAAGAAAGAAATTGTAAATTAGTAGTTAACCCCCCAGCCTTTCTGCCATAACCATAATAGTGCTTCTAGGGAGTGTGGTTTCTTCTTTACACTCCTAGGAGTTTATCAAGAAAAGCTTTTGTTGTTGGGGGTTTGGTTATTTTGACACTGCATAAAAAAGGCACAATAGGGGTAGCTAATGCCTTTGCCAGTATCCGAAAGCGTAGAGGAGACAGGTGCAGACCATCTCAGGCAAAGCAGAGTGGCCTGTCAACCATGTCTTCCCAGGCTGACAGATATTGGATCCCTTTGGACTGACACCAGAAGCTAAGCCAATTGCTAAAGTCAATCATTTTTTTTGTGTGTATTGTGTCATCATCCTTGAAGAAGGTAGAATGCTGCTTAAGGCTAGGCTTATACCTGCCTGTGACACATAATCTGAGAGCTCAGTCATGTCTCCCTTCATATATCCCAGTGAGGTACATCTCAAGTCATTCACCCCCACATGGAATATGACAGAGTCATACCTGTATTTGTGGTTGAGTGACTTGAGTGTTTGAATGACTTGACAGATCCTGGTACCTGACAGGCAGCTAGCCATACTTTACTTCTTATCTATCCTGGTGAGGGGAACAGCTGTGCTCTCGCAATGTAGTCACTTATGACCAGTACATTAGCTTTTGTGATATTACTCCTTATGGGCTTATTTATTGAGACATAGGTGTGTGTGTTATTTTGTGCTGTGGGTGTTTTGTTGTATTGTATTTGTGTAAGTGGTTTCCATTTGAGAGGCTTCTGATCTGTTGGTAAGTTACTAGTGAGTACCTCCCCATATATGGCTTTGTGTGTCGAGCCTTTATTTAGTGTGGAAAGTGTGTGTGTGTGTGTGTGTGTGTGTGTGCTGACAACCTGTTTGGCACTTGATTTGTCCTTATGTGAGAGCCGTGCCTCCAATTTCATAGTGTAACTACATTTCTCACATAACGTATTTGTTTCTTTCAGGAGTAAGTGGCTGTCAGTACACATGAGGCAACTGCTACATTGCCTCAGATGCCCATGTCAATTAGGCTGGCCAGAGAGATGATGGAAAACAGCCTGTCCATGATAGCAGGCTCTTACTGTGTGTTTTATTAGGAAGGGAATGGGTTAATTTGACAGGACTGTGCTGGTAGCACCAAGACTACAAGAGGGACCTATACAAAGTTGATCAATAAGGTAGTGCTGCTCAGTGCGCAATTGAGTTGCTCCTAGAGCAGCAGAAAAGCTTGGAAGGATTTCACTGACAGCTGTTTAGGGAAAAGCTGAGCTTCTATGCTTTTGCATCTATACAGGGCACTACTAACCACTGCTGAACAAACAGCAGCACCGCGCAAATGGAAGGCTTAAATACAAGCAAAGAGAAACAAGTTTTAAGCTAACTACCAATCGGAAAATCAAGCAATAATCCTTCCACCAGCAATCTCCAACTCAGCTAAATTAGATCAGCACACTTCTGCCACAAGGGTGCAGAAGAATGCCTTCATAATGTAGAATAGTTGGTTTGGAGCCCAGGTGTAACAAGACCACACAAACTACCTACAACAGCCCTACAATTAACAGATACAATGTAATACAGTACAAATAACTAATTAGAACAACAACAGACAGTATAGTTTTTTTTTAAACTGCTGAAGTACAGTCACAGTACACAGGAGAAGTGCAAAAAAATATTTAGAGGCCTTCTGTGTGCTTCCCAGCTCAGATAGACCAGGAAAACACCTACTGACACTACACGAATAATCCCAGTCCTCCTAATGTAAAAGCATAGTAAAGAAGTGGCTGGAGTGAAATGCTACAACAAACAAACTTAAAGATATGGATACAGCAGTGTACTTTAAACAGTTTATAAATAAGTGTGTCCTCCTTTCATCTGCTCCCATTAGGGGTTGCCACAGCATATCATTGGTCTGCAGAACGAGTGGCAGTAGAGTTTTATGGTGTTGAGTTGGCAGCCCGGTGCCCAACCTTCCTCAGATGGCACACATGCACATGCGCACACACACACACACACACACACACACACACACACACACACACACACACACACACACACACACACACACACACACACCTAGGACCAATTTAGAATGTCCGATCCACCCTGCAGCATGTCTTGGGAATGTGAGAGAAAACCGGAGCACCCGGAGGAAACCCACGCGAACATAGGGAGGACATGCAGACTCCACACAGAAACCACCCAGGCTGAGAATCAAATCAGAGAACCTCATGCTGTGAGGTGACAATGCTAACTGCTGCACCACTGTGTCACCCTAAATAGCTTATAAAAGTGAGTATTCAATAAAAGTACTTTACTTTGTATAAATGAGCCAAGAGCCACTCAATCATACAGAATTTGTAAGACCACTACACAACCTTATCCAACAGCTAGCTAGATAATGACTTCAGATCAAGTAAAGGAGTAGAGCAGTTAATGAGAGGAAAAATGCACTTTTTCAATATAGTCACAAGAAAAGGCAAAAAAATAATTTAGTATATCAACAGCAGTATAGAAAGGGAGCCTTTTAGTAAGCTCAATTCACAGTAGGGCTGAGCAGCTTAAAATCACCAAGTTTAAAAATCAGACCAACAAAGGGTAGATGGGTGGGAAAACTAGCAGGGAATCACAAGCAGTGTTTTAGTTTATGCAGGCTTGAAATCTTTTCAGTATATGTCCCATCGTACACCAGTTGGAGCACTTGATAAAAATAAACAATTTTGAACAGCTTCCCTGAATCTGCTTGCATTGTAGTGCTACATAACTGTCTAAGAACTTCGTCATGCCCTCAGCACTTACTTTATTAGTGCACTGCATACTCATTCCTTTGCCATTAGTTGCTGTTAAGTTCATCTGCTTCTTTACCTTTACAAAAGGTACATAATAGTTACAGCAATCAAACAGGGCAATGCTGGTGTCACCTAGTTAGCTACTGAGATCCTTAACAGATCATCCAGTCCAAAACTATTGTGGGATTAACGAACCATGAACTTTTGGTGTATGTCACAGTGCAATGTGTATGCACTGGAATACAGCTCTATAATTTCTTTGTCCTTTTTGGCTTGTGAACTCCAGGCATAAATGCATCTTCTATATGTCAATCGTCTAATGGTGTGGACAGGCAGCAGTCCCAGCTGTGTTCTGTTTTTTTTTCTCACAGCACTCTCCTCAGGCACATTCTTCACATTCATCTGACATTAACATGGAATGTAAATATCTGAGCACCATTTTCCAATTCATTGGAATAATAAATTCAAGGCAACTGAATCATGTTACAATTATGCTTTTCCAGTACCCACCCTTAGAATGTATCTCCCCCTCCCAAGGAGGGATAAGCCTTTTAAACCTAGGATCATTTTATGAATATCCATCTATTCCATCCATTCCATCCACGTCTCGTTTGATGGAATACAGTGCATCACACTGCTTTATCTGCAGGGTGAGTTTATTCACGAGGTTGGGGAATGCTGAGTAATAAACCTGTCTTCTCCATTTTATGAGTTTGAAGACGAATATTCAGATTGCTTTTTCTCATATATGTTGGTATATATACTGACTTATGTGGAAGCAAGAGATCCAGAACCACTGACTTCCTAATGGCATGGAAAGCAGGACACAGATGTCTTTTGGGGACTCTATATGATACCAAATACAGGGGCAGTGATTTAAGTTTTCAGTGGTTGCTTATGATATTTTTAACCTGTGATCTTTGTAGGTAGGATCCTTGGGGGTAATTTCTATTGATTAATATGTCTAGTGGGTACATCCCAGAGGGAGAATTGTGTTAAATAACTGGCCTTATAAATGCTGTGTATAAGGTCATAGTGACCACTTGAACTCTGGATGATATTTCTTTGGCAATGCGTTGTGTTAAGCTGAAGGATTTCCTGACCACTGTTACTGTGTGGTGATCAAAGGAGAGGGAGTTATGAAACCCCATTGCAAGGTCCTTAACAGCATTCTCAATCTAAAGTGGATATTATCAGTACCATTTGCTGGTTGGTGGGATTGTCTATCAAATGTGACAATACCAATTTTTTTAGAATTTAGTTTAAGCCCACATCCAGTATCTAATACAAGTTTATTGAACTGTAGAACTGCTGTTTTGACAAGAACTTTAAAATTTTCAAACTTTTATATTTTTAACATTATGTACTGTCATTTTTGCAGGTGTAAAAATGCATGTTTTAAAATTCAGTCATCATTTAGTATTTTATTGTATATTAGTCATATTTAAATTAGACGTGGGCTTGTTTTTTAATGATAAATTAATAGTCTTTTAGATGTAATTATGTTAAATGAGAATGTATTCATTGTATCTTAAATGTGATTGGGTAGTGTGGATTTAAATTGTAGGTTACTGGGGTTTGACTGTCACTCTGATGAAGTGTCTTGTTCTGTAGGGATTCATAGGTTCATAGGTAGGTGCTAGGCTATTGGCCCTAGGGCCTATATAAGCCTAGCCAAAAAGGTACCCTGGCTTTCGCCACCCAAGAAAATAAATTTCCTGTGCCCCTATCGAGCACAGCCTTAGAGGTGATCCCCGGGGTGAATTTCCTATTTCCCATACAATCATCAAGATTTTTCTTGAAGAGTGCTAATGAGTGACTTTGTTTGATATAGATAGGTAGTTTGTTCCAGAGTATGGGAAGTCTCTAGGACAGGAATATATCCCTCTAGCATGTTCTGTTTATTGTGGTGACAAGGTTTAGGTCCCTAGAGCATGTTGCTCAAGGGATTGGGATTTCTTTAAGTGGAGCATGTCCAACAGCTCTGGGTTTGACATAGCTTTGTATGTCAGGCAGAGATTGCCTCTGAGTAGGCAATATGCAATGGAGTAAAGCTGGAGATTTTTGAGACAGTCAGCGTAGGGCACCTGTTTGAGGCCAGTAATCCTCTTTGTGAGGTATTTCTGCAGCCTTTCCAGTTTTTGTAGGTGTCTTGTGAGGTACATACCAAAAGGGGGTGTTGTACTCTATAATAGGTCTAATGAGTGATGAGTAGAGGGGAACAATGGCCTCTTTTTTCCTGGATGAGAAACCTTTTGTGATGAGGTGTGCCACATAGAAGGATTTCCTGACTACTGTGGTGATGTGATTATCAAAGGAGAGACTATTGTCCACCTGTGTCCCAAGGTCTCTTATCACACTTTCGGTGTTAAGTAGACAACCACCTCTGTGGTAGCTCATGGGTACAGAGTTTTTACCAAAGGGGATGACAATGCACTTTTTGGCATTGAGCCTGAGGCCATGGCTTTGACACCAGACATCTGTCTCAGTGAGGCCCTTTTGTAGGATGTCCACATCATTAGGAGTTTTGATTATGGCTCCTAGTTTGCAGTCATCTGCGAACTTCATTAGCGAATGACCTTCTGTGTTAGTCTGTACTTCAGAAAAGTAGATACCAAACAGGAAAGGACCCAGGGCTGAAACCTGTGGTACTCCATTTGTCACTGATCTAAAGTCGGATTTGTAATCTGCTACTGTCACAGTATGGGTTCTGTCAGTGAACCAGTTGGCAACCCATCTTGTGACATAGGGATTTATACCTAGTTTAGTGAGTTTATCTATAATTCCAGAGTGGAGGATGGTTTCAAAAGCCTTGGTGGGATCTAAATAGGCTGTGTGAACCACCTTACCCTCATCTACGGCTTTGGTGACTGCATCAAAGAACTCTATCAGGTTTAGGAGACATGATCTGCCTTTTACAAACCTAAACTGGGTGGGGTCCAGAGTTTGGAGATTACCAATGTCTTTGTTTATAAGTTCCATGATGATACGTTCCATGGCCTTGCAGACCAGGCTCATTAGGCTAATGGGGTGCTAGTTCCTGGGGTCCATGGTGGCTCCTCCTTTGTGGAGTGGGATAACCATCACTGTGCTTCATTCAGTGGGCATAAAGCCTGAGGTGAGGCTATGATTGAACATGGTGCTTAGGTGGGGTGCCTGTTCATTCTGTAGTTCATGTAGAATGCAGCCTGGGATGTTGTCAGGTCCAATGGATGCTGTGTTCTTGGCTTTGGGAAGTGTGGTTTTTACCTATGCAATCATGATTACAAGAACTTTGCATTTTTCTGGTATAGAAATGGGGCCTTTAGGGGGTGAGAGGGGGGTAAAGTTAGCACTATACATATCTGCCATGATGTTGGCAATATCAGTTGGTTCTGTATATTTAGTGCCATTGTGCTGTAACTCAGAGCAGATCTAAGTGTTGCCACTGAGATTCTTGACATAGCTATAGAATGTTTTGTAGTTGCCTTTAGAATTAGTGGTGATTTTGTCTTCGTAACTAGCTTTGAAAAATTTTATGAGGGATCTCAGCTTCTTATTGAGGCTGACCTAATCATGGGATTTTACTCTTTTTTTGTAACAGTTTCTTTCTTCTGTTGTAGAGTTTGTGTATGGCAGGAGACCACTTAATTGGCTTCCATTTTTTGGAGGATAGCATCTTGATTCTGTTAGGAATAGCACGATCTATACACACGTGTAAGTGCTTATAAAGTGCATTTGTGTAGGATTCAGCAGTCATACCTCTATTGTCCGTCTGCATGGGTGTCATGAAGTTTGCCACTTCTGTCTTAAGAAGTGTGAAATTGGCTTTGGAGAAATTTTTTACGGTGATTTCCCTAATGGGGGGTGGGGTGGCAGTGAGATGTGGATGTCTAGGGTGATTAGCTTGTGGTCGGATCTGACCAAGGAGGAATTGACCTCTGGTATGGAACACCGGTCACCCATGTTGGTAATGACCAGGTCTAGGATATTGTTGCCCCTGTTGGGGGTGTGGATAAGTTGATCCAAGGCACTGGAATTTACGAATTCCAGAAAACGTTAAGCAAAAGAATTGTTACATGAGTAGTTTTGCCAGTTAATGGTTGGGTAGGTGAAATCACCCATTATTAGGGTGTTGGGTTATACCCTAATATTTTCCAGTGTGTCAAGAAATGAGGAGTGGGAATCTTGGGGCATGGTGGGGAATCTGTAGCAAGTTACAATTTGGATTGCAGTCATGCCAAGAGTTAGTTGCACGTGGATAATCTTGGATGCATTATGCTGAGTAACTAGCCTGGAGGTGTGGATATCCTTAATGAATATGGACACACCTCCCCCTTTAGTGGTTTGGTCCAGGTTAGGTGGCCAAAAGGTGTGGTATGAATTATAGGCTGGTAATGCAGGGGTGCTCTCTGGAGTTTTGAACCAGGTCTCTGTCACTGCACAGATGTCGATGCTCTCCATTTTAAGGAGTGCCTTGAGTGAATGCATTTTGAGGTTTAGACTTCTAGCATTGAGCATTACCCTCAGATTTTGCTTGCTTGTACCTGTTACGGTGGTGAATTTGTCATTTGAACCTTGCCTAAAATTGGGGTGGCAAGAGCCTTAGCCAGTATCCGGAATCTCAAGGGCAACAGGTGCAGGCCATCTCTGGCAAAGCATCATGGTCTGTCGATTATGTCATCCCAGGTAGACAGATACTGGATCCCCTTAGAATGACATCAGAAGCTTAGCCAATTGTTGAAGTCAATCATTTTGTCCTTGTACTGTGTTATCATTCTGGGTGATGGCAGGATGCTACTCAGTGCTAGGGTCATACCTGCCTGGGCTGCAAGATCGGAGAGCTCCTCCATGTCTCTTTTCATGTAGTCCAGGGAGGTACGTCTCAGGTCATTCACACCAACATGGACAATGACAGAGTCATATTTGTACTTGTTGTGGAATGACCTGAGTGTGCCCATTATTTGGTGGATCCTGGCACCTGACAGGCAGCTGACAGTAACTTTCTCCTTGTTTAGCCTGGTGAGTGGAACATCAGTGTGCCTGACTATAGAGTCACCTATGACTAGAGTGTTGGGTACGTTGTTATGCCTTATGGGCTGTGGTTGAGTGGCACACTGAGTTTGTGGGCTGTGTGTCATTTGGGTTGTTTTGGGGGGTGGAGGTTGCTTGTTTTTCTGCTTTGGAGGTTTCTGTTGCTTGAGCAGATTTTTATTGAGAGCCTCTGTGAATGTAGGTTTGTGTTTTGTGTTTCTATGTGTGTGTTTTGGTGGTGTAGGTTTTGAGGGACTATGTGATGAAAGCACTTAGTAAGTGTTACATTATTAAACCCATAAAGAAAAAATATATCAAAGCTAGACTTTTCTCTGTGTGATTGCTTAAACTTCTGTGATTCAGACAACCCTGTATTTCCAAAGGTCAGCCAAACATTTCACTGATGTTGTGCTGCTGATGCTGTAAGAAGGCAGAAACATGCATGTCTACAGCTAGTGGGGTTTGGCTTTATTGTCCTGAATCTGTCAATAAATAGACTGAAAAGAAAAAGTCATGGACATTCAGAGTTACCATTTAGCTGAAACACTTGATGTCCTTTAAGTGTAATTTGCATATATCCCAATTTGCCTCTAATGCAAGAGGTTTAAGGAATCACACAGTGGAAAGTCTAGCTTTGCTGGATTTTTTGTTTTGTGTTTTTTAACCGATTGTTTTTTCTGTTTGACCTTTTTACTCATTGTTTTAGTTTGTTAGTTGGGATATTTTGCAGTCACCCTAAGGTTTATGGGTATCAGTTAGGTATGACAACCTTGTGTTTCCAAATGTTAGCCAAACATTCTACTTATGCTGTGCTGATGATGCCATAAGAAGGCATAACTATGCATGTCCACAGCTTGTGGGGCTTGGCTTTATTGGCCTGGATGGATCTGCCCATAAAGAGATTAAAGAGAAAAAGTCATGGACATTCAGAATTGCCATGTAACTGAAACACCTGATGCCCTGGGTAATTTGCATATATCCCATTTCACCTCTAATGCAAGGGGTTTGAGGAATCACACAGTGGAAAGTCTAGCTTTGCTAGATTTTTCTTTTTGTGTTTTTTATCCATTTGGTTTTCCTGTGTGACCTTTTCACTCATTCTTTTAGTACATTATTAAACCCATGGAAAATGAGTTGGTATAACATTTATTACTGGTCTTGAACTAGTTTATAGCTAAAAAAGATTTCTAGTTGTCCTTGACATCAAATGATAATGTTTGTTCATAGGCTGCTTTAGCTGATCTAATAGTACTTTTCAGTTTTTTAGTTAATTTACTAATATTTTATTTGACCTGACATATGCATTAATGAACTATTTCATTTTATTATAGGTTCATAGATAAGTGCTAGGGTCTCTGGCCTTGTGGACCCTTTTAAGGCTAGCCATTTTCCCTTTTGGTGCTTGAATTAACCTATCTCTTTTGGTGTTAGATTGGCATTTCTCATCCCATGGTCGATAGAAGAGCTTTAGATACTTGGACCAAGTATCTCTGATGCCATGTTACTTGCTGATATGCCATAGACCCATCAGTATTATGTTGGAGAATGCCTTTTATGTCAGACACATATCAAGATATATCTGTGGCTATTCCAGTTGTTGCATGTGTCTATACAGATACATGAAAAAAATAAGCATTATACTCAATGACTGACTTAATTAGGGCTGAGTAATGGGGGGGCCATGGCACCTCTAGATATAGACATGATCTCTTTCCAAATAAGTTGTACAATCGAGAATGACTTTCTTATCACAGTGGACATATGTTGGTGAAACTTAGGTCACTATCTACATAAGCACCCAAATCCCAGACAACTGGGGCAATTCTTTGGGATGTATTGTCAATGAGGTAGTTCCCTGGGATGGATGGATGACTTCCAAAGTTTATGATAATGCATTTTTGGTATTTAGTTTCAGTCCCTGATTCTGATTTGTTTGGGACAAACCTTCCAGCAGGAAGTCTTTTAGGGATTCAATGACTGCTCCTAGATTGTAATTAATCGCAGACATAGTCAGCCAGAACCCTTTGGTATTGGCTTTTACTTCCAAAAAGTATCTGAGAAACAGCAGAGTTCCCAGCACTGAACCCTGCGGGACTCCACTGGTGAGTGGTTTCTTTGTGGATCTAGCTTCCCCTGTTTTGATCTGCATTCTCTGAGCCAGCTGACAATCCAGTAGGTGATGTAGAAGTTTATACCCAGTTTATTTAACTTTGCTACTATGCATGAGAGGAGGATTGTGTCAAAATATTTGGCAAGGTTGAGGTATGACGTCTGTACAATTTTACCTTCCTCCATTGCTTTGGTGACCTTTTCAAAAAAGTCCACCTGGTCAAGTAAGCATGACCTCATCTTGATGAATCCAAACTAAGACAGGTCCAGTGTTTGGAGGTTTCCTATGTCCTAATGGATTAGTTCCATGACAAGTCTTGGTTTTGGTGGATTGTATTAAGCTCCTGAGTTATTTGTTGTTGTAAGCAGGGCTCTATCATTCTGGGAATTACTCTTCTTACGTTTGGTCAAAATTTTCTTCCTTTTATTGTAAAGCTTATTAATATTATGGTTTCACCATGATGGTTTGATCCTGGGGTTTTCCATGCACTTGTTCCTACTGGATACTGATGTATGTATGCCACTGTTTGCATGCTGGTGTAGTGTGGTGGTGTATATTTCCATGTATTCTGGGTTGATAACTGGGTTTAATGAGGGTTTGAAGCACGCCAATGTACCACTTAGGAGTAAGTAGTTTGTCTTAAAGAAATTTCTAAAGGTACTTTGGGTGGAAGGAGTTTCTGGTTTTCATTATTATTTTTGAAGGAGGCTGCTTTATGTTCAAACCTAAAAGGTAAAGAGGGGATCGTGCAAGATGCCCCTCATATTATAAGGAAGATATCCAAGATGTTGATCCTCCTGACTGGTGCTGTGACTAATTGCTGCAGAATTTGTATTGCTAACATCATGGGCGTTCTTTGCTTGTGCACCAGTGATGACCGGACAGTATAGATCACTTAATGTACAGTGTCTTTATGTCAGTAGACCACCAGCATGGGTTGGTTTTAAAATTCTCATTACATTTCAATCTAGATTGGACAGCCAGTTCTATATACTTATCTATTTGAGTATATAACTCTCTTTCAAAACTATTTGTTATGCCAATGTCTGATTAGATATTACTAGAAGTAAATTTTGAGTACTCAATATAGGATTTGATAAGATTTGTATGTTTTAAATTCTTAAAGCTTAGCTCACTGTCACCCCAGTTTTGTCCAGCGTAGTGTGTGTGTAGAATCAGTGTGTCTCACTATGGAGATAGCAATCACTATTACATTTTTCTTTGTATAGTGTTCAGGTTTACTGGATTTGAGAATGTAAGGCTCTTGGCAATTCTCTTTTGAAAGTGTGTTTGGATGTGATGTGACATTTAATTTCCACTGAGATCTAATCCAAATGGGTTTAGGAAGCTTAGGTAAGTATTTTTTACAGCATCAGCATATATTATCTTTAGAGTAATGAATGAGCTGGGCTCTGTCGTAAGAAACAAACTCAGCAACGTACTATATACTGTTAATAAGACATCAAATAAAAAGCAAAGATTTCAGGTTCACAAGAAATCCTTCATCAGTGCAAAATCTAAAACATTCATTCAACCATAATTGAATAAATACTAGTTCCTACAATAGCACAGCCAATAAAATTATGTAAATAGTTAAACCCATTAATTAATAAGTTTTAAACTATATACATATTTTAAAAAACAAAACATAAAAACATATATAATATATAAATATATATATATATATATATATATATATATATATATATATATATATATATATCAATCATTTTAAACACATTTGCTTGCATCTCAGAACAGGTTTGAGAGTTACCATCTTATTAATACTGAATTTGTTTCTTATAATTAGCTTTTTATACAAATTTCTGCTTTACTGTGGCTCTAGTTTTATTGAACTGGGTTCTGTCCCAGCAAGCAACAGTAACATGACAGAGAACCAGTTTTGGATGCAATGTCAATCCATAACAGGCTGTGGCATACAGTGCAGCTTTTATTAGTGCAGCTGTATTCTAGGACCATCTATCTGTCTGTCTATGTAATCTGCATAACTCTAGATACAGCAGTCCATTTGTGCAATACTATGGAATAGCTTTTCCTCACCCTAAATTAGTCTTTGCAGTGTAGGTAGTGTTCTGTTATTTCCCCTACAAAATTAGATATACACAAGCTCACTCTGTGGTGCAGAGGGGTGAAACCCCAACTTCAGCTCAGGTGACTGGAATATGATTAGCAGCCCCAACCCTGGAGAAACCCAGCAGGAAGGGAAAGTAATGAAGTAGTTCAGTCTGCTAACCTCTCTATCTAGGAGGAAAACATAATAATAAAAAAAATGAGAGAAACGAAAACCTAAAACCACCCTTAATGGCTGTTTACATAATGGCACCCTCAGGCCAACTCTCACCCTTGGTGATTATGGGATACATGGGCAATTGGTCAACAGGGGACTGATCATCAGTATGTTAATACAGGGTGGTGGTTTTATGCCTTTGTCACTGACCTTAGAAAAGCATGCACAAAACAGCAGAGTTGTTCAGCTATGAAACGCCTTATTATAACTGGAGTGTTGTATTACAGGTGAGAGATGGTCATTTTGGATCTTATTTTACTGTCTTTATTGGTAAGAAATGTTCAAGTCCTGCTTTTCACAATACAGAAAATTTTTGACAGACTTTCATAATGTCATAATGTCAGGACGCAGAATTATTTTGGCAAGAAAATGGAATGACTACATCAGAATTTTGTCAGTTTCTGCAATTCTTTCAAAACATTTACACCCTTATTTACATCTGAATCCCACCTCTCTGCTTCTTGGAGACACTTTTTAACAGACTGGCTAGAGAGCCTTGAACAGTCTTGTTGTGATGTATGAGCTATCCCTCCGCTATCCCTCCCCCTGAATACCAGAGTATCGTCAATAGGCATGTGGTATATCACTGCAATTCATAGCCACCACGTGGTATTCATTTCACAGAACAGTGCACAATGTTTTGTGCTGGTCTGCTTCTGAGTCATGTATTAGTCCATATTGCTTATAATAGCTTTGGAATACCATATGGCAGACATTTCTAAATTAAGCCAGAAGTCTGTTCTGAAGATCTGCCCAGGAAGTTTTTAAGGTTTCAGGCACACACATTCATATCTATTATTTTAATTGATATATGTACTTAGAGATAAAATATTCATCTTCTTCAGAGAAGTTGTTGCTCCTAAAATAATGGCACATTCAAGAAGGTGTCTCATTGTCACTGACTTGTTATTAATAACCTTCACTGATATCTGCTTCTGTTTAACTTTTATGTGCTCTGAATAAAATACTGGTTGCCTGTGCATCTCTTTTACTTCAAGACATTCCAGTGCTGGTAAAGTTAATTCAGTTCTAAACGACTGAAAGTGATGACATGCTTTTATTCCCTTCAGGAAGCATTCATCCTTGTGGCAGAACTAGTTACATTATGTTCCAGTATTTGTATACTCCATCAGTATCCACAGTTCTCTTTGTAATCACGTCATCTGTTTAGATGTTTCAGACCATATCTATAGAAAAGAAATACACCATATTTTATGCTTTCACAATGATGATAATGTCATAAATAAATGTACAGCTAATAACTCTGGAGAATTACAGAAACATTTATTGTTGCTTTGTTTTCCTGGAGAAGGTACATACAGAAAGTCAGTTTAAATGTTCTGTGTCCTACTTATATTTTCTAATATTTTAATTTTTTCAAAAGTTACTGAGTATTTTAATATGCTCTTCTTATCCTCATCACTTTTAAAAGTAGGTATCCTAGCATTATTATGTGAATATAGCTAACATTCATCTATGTTTTAAAACAGACGACATTTCAAATGGTTGAATGGGTACAAAGGTACATCCTTGAGTGTTACCAAAGCAGCTCTACAGCTGTTGTAGGCATTCTGTACTTCAGAAACTAGTTCAACGTGTTTCAAGACTTGACTAAATTGCTCATAGTAACAATCTTTCCCACAGTAAAGATACAAAGAGTCTTATGACATTAATGTCTAATTAGTATTTTACTGGTGAAGCAACGACAATGTTACTTAGATAGATAGCATTTTTTTTTGCAAACTATTTTGGTGCTCTTTGGCATGCAAGACTGAACTATATAAAACTGTACCAACAACCAAACAACCTTGTCAAAAATAGCAGAAGCAGCAGCAGCAGGAGTATATGTTTTATGTGCTACACACTGGCAGGTAGAAGGATATAAGCTACAGCTCAGTAAATTTTATAGCCTCAAGTTTGATTCCCTCATTCCCTATTTGAAAACAAAGAGTTAATTATCCATTAATAGATCATCCCTAAAAATATAGCCTTGTTACTCATGGGCTGATCCACTCAACACATGAAAATAAAAGAGTTGTTGTCATCAGCAATCAGATTCTTCTTTAAAAGAAGCTATAGGCTCGTTTTCTAGGTGGTTTAATACAGGAAAAAAATCTTAGACATGACCATAAACAGTTTAGTTTTGTAAAGGGTTTATCCTGTTTATTTAATCTGGTAAATTTCTTCAAAAGGTTTACAGAGGATGTAAATGGTGTCTGTTCAGAGTATGATGTGATCAAGACTTTCTCCACCATTCCACATGCTGGCATCATATAAAAGCCAGCTGCTTTAAAAGCAACATATGTATGATAAGATGGATAGCAAACTGGCTTATAGACAGAATCCACACAATGCAAGTTGCATATTTCTCATCCGAGAGTATGAAAGTGACCAGCAGTGTCCACCAGGGCTCACTCCTGGGACCTCTCCTTTTTTATATTTACTTCTCAGCTCTCCAAGCAGAGAGCTAAGACCTCTGGCTAACAAGATTACAGACCAATGGAAACTAGAGGGTTGTTGATAAGCCACCCTACGACAACCAAATCCATCAGAATAAACTCTCTTGTGTATTAAAAATGGACTCAAACTAAATGCTAAAAAGTGTTGTATCAAGACTTTTGGTAGACAACCCCTCCCCTCCCCTCATGATACTGTGTAGGCAATGCACTTTTGCAAAACAAATATGCACTTAGGGATACAGGTAGTTGGGTTGAAAACTCCCTCTCGTCTGACCTTCATGTAACAACAGCTGTCAGGAAATGCTTGTATTTAGCACAACAAAACTGCCAAAGGAATATCATCACGAAATTAATCCTTAATCTCAGCATTGATCAGGCTAGATGTAGCTCACTAAATGTATCAAATAAAAAGATCCCAAAGTTTCCTAACAAAAAAATATTACAGGCCTAATGCCTTTGAGCTACCAATGGAGGCTGGAAAATTTATTCCTTTATTTAGTGTCTTACAGATTTTTGAGGAGAAATTTTTGTCTTGCTTCCCACACCATTAGAATCGGGGCCTCTTCTGTCTCATGTCCAATATCTCCACAAGAACTAGAACCAGAAACCTAAATCTTTACCAACAAATAACACATGGTGGAGGATCAGGTTTATAAATAAGCACCTCCAAAACATCTGGAATAAACTTCACTTGCATGTTAAGCAGTGTAACTACCTTCCTTTAAACAAACTACACGACTCTATGCGTATCCAGAAATTTACTTGAGGACTGACTTCTATTTCCTTACTGGAGAAAAAAGGAGCAGCCCAAGAGGCAGTACTAACAAGGCAAGAGCGGTCGTGAGACACAATGGTCTTGGAATATTTATTTAATTTTCAACAGCTTGTTGCATGAGTCAGCCTGTGCAAAAGAGTTGTTTAACAACATGCGAACCTTTTCATGTAGTCAGCATTTATTTTATTAAGTCCTGCCATTAACCTGCCTTTATCCATAATACTTTTCCCCTATTACTTTTTACATTTTAAGAAGTCTCAAGTTGAGCCTCTTAAACTTGATTGCTTGCAACAATAGCTGAAAATATCTAAACAAACATCATGGGTATAGCACAACATATGTACTGATGCATGCTGTCATCTGAGACCCAACATAATCTTGAAGAAAGATAACACTCATTCTTCTATTGTTAAAGGGATACTGAGTTGTTCACATGTGGTACTGAAATGACTGAGGAAATGTCCAGATTTATGTAAATATGCATGAAACAAAGACAACAGAACTAAAATGCAATATTGAATGAATGACACTACTGCTGCTGACAGTATGTATTGACATAAAACACTTTATTTGGAAAAATAGTGGCATAGTGCCAACATTTTTTTTTTCTATATTCAAAATTATAAATGTAACATCCTAATTTTATTTGACATTATGAAACCAATATCAAAATTTATAAAGTTTTCCTGAATAATTGCAAATTTTCTACAGACTTATGACTTGTGAGAGGTCACTATTTCTTTGAGGTATGGGTTAGAAAAAAAGTAAAAAAAAAACTTTGAAAAACATGTCAAAGACTACACATTTTGTGATAATCCATTTCACTGAATTCCAGTTTCCTGTAATGTGTACAATCATTTCTCTAAGGCTGTTGCATAGTTTTTGTAGAGGTTTTTATTGATGTACAGCAACCATTGAGTTTGTTATGGGTGTAAGCTATCTCCTATACCGCCACCAACAAAGTGTGTGGTGAACAATACCATTCACAGTAAAACATACACACACACACACACACACACACACACACACACACACACACACACACACACACACACACACACACACACACACACACACACATTCACACGTTTTATGAATGGTTCTATCTTAAATGATCTGCAAACAAAATTGCTACAGCATTCAGCAGACAGCTCTATTAAAGTCTTCAGACATCAAGAGTTCTAATCAGTGAAGATTTAAATGCTGCTTGGCTTTTGATTTTGATGCTGAGAGTGGAGATGTTACCTTCTTTTAACCGACTGATAATACAGGCACAAATTATCAAAAATATGCGATATGCCTTTTTATTGTTACCTAAAGAGTCAGCATATATTAAAGTTATTTTGATTAACAAATATTTCTTTTCCAGGGGGTTCTGCTAACTTATTTTTGCTTCTGATCGCATCTAGATGATAGCTACATATGTCATCACTATAGCTGCTGTTAAGCCTCTGCTTTCAGAAGATGTATTTCAAAACATTTGATGATTATCTCAGTATTTTCCACAAATACACCTATTCATTCATATCTTCCTTCATTTATTCTTTGCCTGATACTATATTATCCATCACAGGATGCAGAAACACACACATGCATGCACACACAGACATAGACCCATGAATCAAGGCACCGCCAGTTCATCTAAATGAATGCTTTTAGATGTAGAAGGGAAACGGAGCACCAGGCGGAAGCCCATGGGGATGTAGAAACAGACATATGACCATTATCTCTATCTCACTGCTGTATTTTCTGCATGGATATTTTTCACTGTATGCCTTTCTGTCCTCAGATTACCACACACACAGATCTTTAAAATCAAGAGTGAGAGAAATGTCGGGAATTTCTACTGAGTCCAATAAGTAAGAGGTAAGCAGGTTCGAACTATTTATGGCTATTTTGCTTATTGAGGTATTTTGGTTCGAGTCCACCAGGAGAACAAGGCCCTGTAAAAGGAGTGTGTAGTTGGAAACCAGGAGGCTGTATCTCTATATTATTGAAATTCAAAAGAATGGAGATTGATGGTTTGAAAAGGCCTGTACTGTATGAAGGATTGTCATCCATGTGCTAGGAAAAGACAGAAATGTGTGCAAGTACAGTTGGTGCTTCCTTGAGAAATGCTGTTTTCTTTCATCAGAAAAGGCAAAAGCACTTTATCTATAGATGGGCAGGAGACTGTGAAAGTAGGTGTGTGTTTATTCTGATTTGCAAGGTACTAAAAAGGAACCTTTCTAATAACTGTGTATAAACCCAATCTGAACTCAACATAAAAATCGCCAGCCAAGGGAGATCCGACATAAAAAAAAAATCATCAGCCTAGGGACCAAACAAAAAATTGCCAGCCTAAGGACCAAACTTAAAAAAAATCCCAAAATGTTTAAACCAATCAGAACTCACACACAAGCAAAACATGAAACCAATTAATGCCACTCATAATCATTAAAATGGAAAAAAATCAAACTACACAAAAAAATATTAACTAAATCTTCCATAACTGCCTTTTAATAACTTAAACCTGGAACCCGTCACCATTGATAATCCATGACATAACACTGCAACACAGCATAAGGAGGTTCTGCACTTCTGAGTGGGCCATCACTTGCATGAGACACTACATGAGGCCCCAGCTGTCTGATTTGGTAGTAGCACAGGTGGATGTAAAAGATAACATGGCACTTACTGAAACGAGTAGATGAAGTGCCCCAGTGTCCTCACCAAATCTCCCTTAGTCAATATGAATACCATCTTGGGCTCCAAAGAAAAAAGGCTGTTAGTCTAGTGGGACTAACCCTGTCAATAAAGTATAAATAACAGATTAAAACAATAATATAAAGTCCATCTTTTCAAGGTTTTTACATCAACCAGAAGCATAAAATAATAATAATAATAATAATTAATACATGTCTTCCATTCACAGAGCCCTAAGTGTAGTGGAAGTGATTCTATGTAAAATATGTATATATAGTACTATGGACTATAAAAATCAGGGAAAACAGTATTGCGCGCATGCGTGCACGCGCGCACACACACACACACACACACACACACACACACACACACACACACATACACACACACACACGCACACACAAAAGCTAGAAAGATAATATGACTAGGATATACAGGGAATATAATAAATTAAATTATTAGTAACTAGTGTGCTCTAGTAAAACAACAAAATGACTACAAAATATACAGAAGATTTACCCAAACAACATTATAAAACACATTCTCACACAAGTCTCCTAGTCAGTAGATAGAACAGTAGGGGAAAAACTTTTCAAAGGCAGGTAATTAACACAAACAATGCATTGAACCTTTACAGTAATGTTTCTGTATTAAACTCATTGCTACCATCAAAAGGATTTATTAAAAGTGCCATGTTTATGATTTATTATACTCTTTTTGTATAACAAAATGTTCCTTTATTTAAAAAGTGAGTAGGAACAGAAGTTGCAGCCCTTTGATTTCTAATATCCTTATCACACTCCTGAAACCCAGCCCTAAATTTTTTTGCTGTATCACCACTGTCATAACCATAATAATAGGCAAGTAGTTAGCAGCTTTGGGTCTAATTTGGTGTGCAAGTTTTAACCATGACTAAAAGATAACTTCTTTTATGCTGCCACAGTCATAATAAGATCTATGTTTTTAACAAATTTGTTAGTATCAGTCAGCCAATATATGGAATTATCAAACTCAAAGGTACCTCTTTGCAGAAAAAAGAGAAGTCTATACAACTAAAACAGAGTAAATATTTCAAAAGGTGTAAGGAATGTTATTGAAAAATTACTAATGTTTAAATACTAATTTTTCAAATAATGTCAATAATAATGTTGCATATGAAGGTTGAAAGGGGTCCCTTACAGCCATAGCACTGATCTACTGGTACCAGACATTGTCAATAAAACCCCTTTAAAAACTAATTCCATAACAGAGGGTGGTAGTCATAGTCAGGGAATTTGCAGCTACATAGCACTTTACCTCAGGGAGTACAGATATATGTATACAGAAATAATCTAAGCGCAAGTTATTAAGTAAAAGAGAAAGTGTTTTGAAAAACAGACCTACTTATGGCAAAGTGTAAAGTATGTTACATTAAACATTAAGTATGCACAAAGCACTACATGAAAGCAATATGCTTGTTATTGTGTTGTATGTGCTTGGATATTGCAAAGGGACATGGCTATGTACATCACACTTGAAATATTAAAGGCAGGTGGTGGACTGCACAGCATTTATTATTATTTAAAAAAAATAAAGGAGTTTAAAATGTTTATATAGGGATATCCTTATCTGGACTCCCTGTTGGTTACATTAAAGAATAGAACGTGGGAGAGAGAGAAAAGATCGAAGAAGGGAAGACAGAGAGGAAGTGAACGGGCACTATGATTTTGGGGGGGATATCGACTGGCTTGGCTAAAACTCTGTCCATGACCTGGTCTAGCAAGTCCTCAACCATATACTGAAGTTCCAGTTCAGTGAGGCTTGCCGGGGTACCTGTAGTACTGGTGCCACACCTCAACCCTGAAAGGACATCCATATACAAGCAGAGAGTGAATGCTCCCTAACTTAGGATGTACATGCCTGGGCTGCTCTTGTGGATTTTGGATCTTTAAAAAAAATTAACATAAATGGGAGACAGCAAAACTAATACATGTGAAAGGAAAGGTTAATTAAAATACATAAAATACAGATTTACAACATGCCATTCAGAATTTTTTGTTTATTTACGTTTTCCCTGGTGTAGAATTTTCCAGTGAGATTATAATTTATAATACATACGTTATCACATAAACATTCCATATATTTATGTGCACATGCAGTTCTGCATACAGATATGTTTATGCTTTCTTTTCCAGTGTTATAATGATATATATATATATATATATATATATATATATATATATATATATATATATATATAAATGTTATAATTGCAGTTAAACATTTCTTCTGGCAAATGCCTTCAGTTATGCAACCTTCTTATAGTTTATTTTTTATTGCTACCTAGTCAACCCACTCAGCAAGCTGGTCAGGTGTATGCTTCTATAGGGCGGCATTGTTGGCTATAGTGGGTGGCCCCTGTCAGGGATGACAGGTGCTCACCCAACTCCTGTCAAACATTGATCTTTTTTCAGTCAAAACCACATGTGCAAACCTGGATCTTATCCAGGTATGACTTCCTAAGAAGGTGGACTATTGTAGTGTCACTGAAGAATGAAAAATGACCATATTATGAATACATGACAATAGTAGGGGCTAGGCAAAGGATGGATCTGTTAGTGATTGCTTTACTATTCTGAATGTATTTATGATACTGCAGACATTAGTATAGCACAACTTTACTTGGATGGACTGAGATTTTGAATGTACATATAATTATAGGATTTGTGTAACCATTTTTTTTTCATAGGAGGATGGCAGGTATTATTTCATTGTTGAGTAGTTTTACTGATGATTGCATCAATTGTTTTGTATGGCTCTGTGCTTTTTTTCATGTGCAGCAAAGGTGCAAAATATGGGACCACAGCACAGAAAGGACAACTTCAGCCATAAGGAAAATTGCATCCTCACGGCAGTCGTTATGACATGTGGAAAATATCTGGGGGTACAAGCAAGCTGAGAGGAAAAAAGCTTGGAATAAAGTTGTCTTGGACAATAATGCAGTGGGTGGTAGAAATTGCACATTAACACCATACAAGGGAAATGGGTATACATTAATTTAATCGACTTAGCGATAACCAAACGTCAAATTTTCTTAACCAGAATGTCGATTTTCAAAGTGGCGAACAGTCAGAATGTCGTAACACTGACTATGACATTTCTGACCACTCTACCACCTTAAAAAGTGCTACCATGTGTCAAAAAGGGGGGGGGGTATTGTGCATTTCACACATATTGCGTTCGGACAAATGAGAATTTGCTGCACTGCTTTCCGTCATTTCCCGGTCAGCCATCCACCAGCCGACCAAATGATTGTATACCGGGAAAATGATATGGAAAGATATCCTAAAAGCAAAGCAAGGCAGAATGTAATTGCCCATACCAGTACCGGGGGGAGGGGCTACTGACAATTATCCCTTTAACAAATGATGAGAAATACCAGCATTCCATCCATGAGGATAACTATGACACAGAAGATAATGTCACTGGAATAATCAGAGGTGGTGTGGACATTGGCTGTTACCAGTGTCTGCAACAGCAACACATGTCCACTCAGGAAGGTTGGTTTAAAAACAGTAAGATATATTTATATAGAGAATTAAATTCTGATGTGGAAGGACTACATTAAGCACATGAAAATGACTGTTAATTGGTGAACCTTCCACATCTACACAGAATGATAATGATGAAAACGTACATAAGTGCCCCACACCTTTATCGTAAGCACACAGTACTCTATGCCATTTCTCTATTAGTATCATTTGCAGAAACAAATACTTCTACTATGCCAATAAATTTAGAGGCTATCAGCAGGAAAATGTCTGTTGAATATGGTGATGATAACAGTTATATTTATGAGGCAGAGTGAGGAAACTGGTCTGCAGTCCCCATGTTTAATAGCAGGATCTTACACCCTGCAACATGTTAGTAACTCTGTAGGAAGTAAAAGTGCATCACAAAGTCAAGTCCATGCTACTGTCATGTTTGTACAGGGAGCATACCCATGCACTTTTATGTCAGTATCTCCAGACCCAAAAGAACACTGCAGGATAATGGCAGACAATTACAGGTAAAAGTGTTCACAGTGACACATTTACAATGGGGGATAGGCATTTGAATTTTTTTACAGCTACCCCAGGAAACATCTAAAGCACTGGTTGCCCAGCAGCGAATGCGCCATGACACTGTTAGGGCGCAGAGCACTGCCACAGAGAGATAGCTGGAAATGGTCAAAATCCTTCAGGGTATGCATGAGGATTTCCAGCATTAAATTGAAATAGCACAGATTGAGGATAATGCCATGGTCACTCTGATGTGTGGTATGGTAATACAATAAGCAGTAGTGACTACATGCATTTGGACTCAGGCTAGGATTTACCAGATTCAACCACCAGTCAGTCTTGAAAGGTGAAGAGGATGGACTACTGCTCAGACATGTGGGGGAAGATCACATGAGACTACAAGGGCTTCTTAAGAAACTACTGTAATTAATTAGGTGGATCAGACACATTAGATTTACGCAAGCCACCTCAGTGTTCATCTACACCTAGCAGGACCTCTCATTCAAGGTCCTGATCACATTCCCATAGCACAGTCAGATTAGTGTCTGCACAATAATGTGGCAAGACTGTTGCACTGGGGATTGTGCAAACACTATGGTACTGAAGTGGCTGAAAAAACACTGGAAATATGAGCCACAAAGCATCATAGAAAATGATGAAGTCTACATCACATGGGATCACCCATTGCCAAAAGTTCAAAATATAGATGCTAGAAAACTGGATGTAGTGGTCCATGAAAAGAAGACAAAAGTAGCATTGACCATTGAAATTTCTACACCCAGTGACTACAGTGTCTTGCATACAGAGAGGCACTATGTCATAAAATATCAGGATTTGCAGGCAGAAATGAGAGCAATGTGGAAGAAAGATACCCAGATAGTTCCAATAGTAGTAGGAGCAATGGGTTTTATAAAAATGAATCTACAATCCTCTTATAAAAAAGAATCTACAATCGTATTTAGATATGTTACCAGTACGTGTAACTCTGTACAAATTGCAGAAGGAGTCATTACTGGGCACATTGCACATGCTGCATAGAGCACTTCTGGCTGACATCAAAGATTGAAAGAATACTAATTTCATGAACTTTTATCATTCCTGTCATGTTATTATAAATCCAAAAGAATTGGAGAAATTAAAAATGGCAAGAAAACATTGCATAGCATAAAACATATGATAATTTTCATTCAAATGCAAGGTATGAACTCAAGTTGAGAGATAGAAGTAACACTTTTTCGTACCACTTGAGGACATTCAGGACATTCAGATTTAAGTACAAGACCTCACTATAATGTATTGTGCAGAACAGTTAAAAATGTGATTGAAAAGCATTCAGTGATTACTCAGGCATGACTTTTGCAATGATACTATGAGTAACTGTTCAGAAATAAAAATAATAAAGGAATGTCTGATAAGCAGTGACAGTAGATAATGCACCACAAAAAACTTCCCACAGATATCACTACATGCTTTGATTATAATTTGATTAAGTATTTTATTTTTACAAGAAAAGAAACAGCAACCTGAATGCCATGGTTCATGGTTCTGAACTAGAAGCCACCTCTTAACTCATTACATTCGAGTGATGCCTCCAGGTGCATCTGCAGTCAACTCCTACTGATACCTCTAGGTGTCAAATATTGCTTGTTCATATTTGTATGAATAATTCCTAAACTATGCTATGTACAAGGTTTTAAAAGATTTCATCTTAAAACGTACACAATGGCAAACACAACGGCATTAATATTTGACCTCTGTCTAGTGCAGGTAAATAGATATTAACTCTTGTTTTAATGATATTAATTTATATAGATATAATTTTCATATTTTTCTAAATATCTCTGTAACCAAGTAACACAGACAAAACTCCTTAGCCTCATGATGAATAAAATGCTACTGACAGTGTATGTATGTGTAACTTGAGTGGTTGCTGAAATATTGTAAGTTGTTTACAAAATATTACTAATTGTTACTGTGTTTACTGTGACTTATGAAACTCTATTTATGACCTAGAACCTAAAGAATACTACCACTATAAAAATAGTTTGTGCTGAAGAGTTTGCCATTTATACTTCTTTCATAACTCCTATGGTTCCAGAGATATGAACATTTGTTTGAAATGTGAGGAGATGATTTGATTCTGTCAAAAGGCTTAGGCTCCACCCATTGGAAGTTACAGTGCAAACATTCGGAGCTCCAGTGGAGTGAATGAGTTAACCTGCACAGCTGGATACCATGCTCAAGCCTGCCGCACAAGGTCCCTTACTATTGCCAGATGGTCATTATTAGTTGCATTGGGACCAGAACTAGGAGTTTCAGTGACAGCATGGGTCACTTTACAACCAGACTGATGCACGAGCATGTTGTGCAGCATGCGACGTGTAGTAAATATTATGTATAGAGTAGTTGGGTCATATTGAAGGGCAAGCCCAGAATCATCCAGGCATCTAAAATGACTCTTCAGGATGCCAAAGACCCTCTCAATGACAATACAGGTCTGGGACAGGGGTGTGTAACAGGTGTATTCTGCAGCACCACTTGGATTTCTCAAAGTTGTCATGAGCCATGGCTCCAGTGAATATCCAGCATCACCTGAAAAACAAATTGAGAGAGAGAGAGCAAGATAGAGTTTTTGTATTCAGCACTACGTTTTACCATTAATAAACACTTAAATTCCGTAGTAAAAGGAAAAAAATAAGCTTACCAGCAAGATGGCTACTGGACATACTACCATGCAGGAAGAGATGGTAAAGTGAGCCTGTGTACCAAATATGGGAATTGTGTACACTGCAAAGATGCTGGCCAGAGATGTTGGTGATGCACCCCGAAGTATCACACACTACCTGGCAATAGATGGAATACTAGCCAATCCCATTGTGGTACTGAGCCCCCCCCATGAATCTGATGAGGCTCTAATTACAACATGTATGCAATCTGCTTCATCAAGTACCTCAGGGAAACATACCATCCCATGAAAGACACTCCTCGTTCTGGCTCAGCCCTGAGGTGATACCAGGCAATAGATGAACTGACCCATAGCTGTCAAGAGTATATCCAGGATCTATTGCAATGTCCTCAAGACACTTCCTTACAGATACCCAACATGTCCCCAGTCTGTCTCTGGAAGGTATCCTTTGCAAGTATAGTAAGGACTATACATACCTTAATATTCATAGGGATAGGAAGTCCACACATTCTTCTGGTACCCCTATGTGGGTCATACATGCTCACTAAGACCCTTAAAATATCCCTGTCCACTCTAAACATATCAAGTATTTTTTAATTATTACAGTTATAGTGAATTATCCTCTGCATATATATCTGCCATCTTGGCCAGTGAACACCGCTGAGTGCAAGCAGTTTTGGCTTGGCCAAGACAAGCAGTTCACACCAGGAAAAGGCAAGGATATCAGCAATTGGCAGCATTTTTGTGAATTACAAAATAGGTAGGATTGACAAGACTCCCCTTTAAATAATGTATCTGTGGATGATGTTGAAAAGCAGGACATTTTCACTAGGAATTGCAAATAAGCAAGAGAGAATGTTTCATTAGCATATGCTGGGTTGCATCATTTCTCATTTACATCTATTATGAGTTAATATGTTTCTGCTTACTCGTAGCCATCATGCATTAGCATAAGTGGCCTCTATGACTCACTGCTTAGCTGTACTCCTTCTCAGATAGCCTTAACGCCTTCACAATAATGACTATGAATACCACCCATGGTCTTTACAAATCATTATGTAGAAATAGCCGCAGTGCTTCAACACAAGATGTATGCTGATTATTAATACTGAGGTTAGAAACATAAATTAACATCACCACATACATCTGTTCCAAATAATTTCTGATATTTTCCAAAAAAATTACTAGAATCACTTAAAAAACAATCTAAACAGGGGGCAGGTTTTATAATAAAATTACTAATTACCTTACAAACCCATCCCTAAATTTACACAGCTTAAAATACTTGACATACATGGTGCTTATTGAAGTCCTTCTGGACTGTAAAGGGGCAATCAAATATAACAACTCCTTTTCAACATCTTTTCAGAAAAGAAACAATCAAATGCATTTTCCACTAGTTCAGTTATTAGTTTTCAGGCCCTAGTTATGAAAGATTTTTAGACAAGTGATCATAACACTGCATTAAATATTGCTGAATAGGCAGGACCACAATATTTTACCCTTATCAAAAGGTTTAAAAATCAGATACCCATTCCTTAAAACTTGCTGTAGGTCTTGCCTCTGATGTTTAGCCAAATTGAAAATTCTTTCTACGTTTAGTAAAGCTACTGAATTTCAAAATGTATTACACCTGGAGCTGAATGTTGTGTTAGCTGCAGTTTAGAAACATAGTGAAGATGGAATGCATTCCTTTACTTTGAAGTTGTTACTTTGCTATCATAACTGCACGGCTTCCCTAAAGCTAATGTATTTAGATACACCTCACAACAAACATGCACATTTTTATTTCTTCTCACGGGGCGGGTTGCATAATTTGTAAAATCATGGGCATAGTTTTTCTTACAGCATAAAACCCTAAAACACACACTTCATTTGTTTCTGAAAGCAATGTTTTCTAACATTTGAAATATTAAGGAAAACAAAACAAGGAAGTTTGACCTGCACTAAAAACTTCAATGGGCCTATAAAGCACCTCCTAACTACATTTAATGGAATATCCCTTTTTTGGACAAAGTTTTATTATTTTACAAACTGTTTCGGAAATGCAGTCCTAGACTGACAAACCCCATCAATTAGCTTACATGACTATTAGAAAGTATCAGGATGCCAAATTATATATATATGTATATATATATATATATATATATATATATGTATAGATAGATAGCTATAGATATATATGGTCAACATGTGGATAAGATCGACAAAACCCAGTCAGGGGGATATTCCCTTTCCCCAGGGACTGTGCAGTCTTGGAGTTAATATATATATATATATATATATATATATATATATATATATATATATATATATATATATATATATATATAGGGCATGGTTTTTGGTTTTGCTTGCTCTAATGTTAATCCTTAGAGCACGGGAAGTAACTGTTGACTTTCCGTTTTTCAAAGTTTAAGATCACTTTTATGGACATCGATTTTGTTTCAGTTTGACTAAAGGGAACAGACCATGTATCACAACTGCATGAGGCAATGACAGTGACTACATCGCTTGTCAAGGGTCATATGCTGCCAGTTCTGTAAAACATACTGGAGGTAAAAATATGTAAAAGACAGGTTTATTGCATAGATGAAACAAAACATTAGCCCATTTGGCTCTACATAGTTAATTTCAAAGGTATCTGCATTACTTTTGTGTTGCATATGTAAGGTTCACAGTCCTCATAGGTAACTTCATCATTTTTACTTAGCACATGCTCAGTCTTTTACAAATTATACCTCCAGCTACAGTCTTTGGAATGGCCTTCACCCCAGGTCTGCATAAATTCTTCACCTGAACTTCCCTCAGCCCACAGCCACACACAATGGGGCCATCTAACTTCAGGAGCTGTTATTCTTCAGGCAGGTATCCCTGCTCTACTCCACAATGATCCTCACAGAGGAGGAAGCAATAACTTCTGTTGTTTTTAGGCTGTTTCCATTTATACAAATTAAGCGAGGTGGGCACTCATTGTCTTATTATTCTATCCAATACAGCAAATAACCCAAGACATATTTAAGGCATATTCACCATTTTCAGCAAGCAGGATGTCACTTCATATGAATAGACCATCATTCAGCTCTTCAGCCACATTCACCCTTGTGTTTAGTCACTGAACTATTCTTTATCTTTTTTCAGTTCTGATTCTGTAAATGAGGCTTGCTCACAATGTACAGTTACATAACAGTGACATCAGTTTCCCGTTCTTTCTAGCTATAATTCTTTATTCATTAAATACATTCAGTTTTACACTATCCAACACCTCTTTTGTACTGATCAAACTCACTTAGATCCATTGAAATAATTTATCATGCATGGCCTCTCTTTTTTTCTGCCTTAGATCTTCTTTAGTTACTTTATGGAACTAAGGTCAGTAATATACTCATGTTTAAACCTCTTTGCTGGTGGCGCCTAGATTTGCACTGTAAATAACTGAATCTCAACTGCCACTCTAACAGCTTGTCAGTAATTAAAACAATTGATTAGTTTCATGTCTGACTGTTTCTTCCACCCCGGTGTTACTAAACTGCTCAGCAAACTTACCTTTCACAGATACTGCAGACCCTTTGGGGATAATAATAAAAACCAGCTCTAGTACAAAGCACATCTGACTCTTGTCTGTATCTTTTCTATGTGTTGGGCATCTGTTTATCTTCTTACACTGCTTATCATGGTCATCTAACATGTTCAAGACCTTTGAAATATCTAATAAAAAGTGTTCCCTGACGTGCTCTTGGTTTTGTGTGAAACATCTGATAGATGTGTTTGGCATAATCAGCGGCTCTCCTCTGTGTTTGTCACACACTGATTTTACCTGAAGATTGCATCATTCAAGCTACTATTTCTCTTCAGAGTGATGTTTCTAGCAATCAACATATAGTCCAGGTAAATCTAACCAATCTAGAAATTTCATCCACTTCAAACTTTCTGCTTTTCCAGGTTGCTGCTTTTACATAAAGCCAATGTGACTTCTTTCTTCGCTTGTTATAGGTATTTTTGTTTCTTGTACTGTGTTAAATAGGGCTTTCTGGAAGTCTAAGAAAAATTTGCTAAGCTTCTTTGCCATGCAGAAATGGATTCCTTGTCATATTTTCCAGTAGAAACACAACCCCGTTTAATGCTCATGCTTTTTGAAAATGCACATCTGTGCTGTTACTTTCCCAGCCCCCACTCACTTTTCCGTTATTTTCTTTTCATGTTTTATGTACCATCCCTATTGTTTATTGTTATAAACAAAGACAGACGTGCTATCTATTTAATAAATTAGTTAACATGAATGGGTTTAAACCCATATGGTATTATTAATATTTCACTGCTGTTTAGTACTGCTGTTTGCTTTTGTTTAATTTGTAACTACTGGCTTTAATAGTGTACTTTCATCCTAAGTACCTCCCCCTCTGTCAATAGCTATTGGGCAGTCTTCATGGTATGTCCTGCAAACATGATCCTTGAAGTTCCTGCAGTGCTATCTTATATTCCACTGGTGATAATCTTTATACAAAGGGACTAGTATAATCTGGTATAAATTATGGGTAGTTTTCATGTTATTATAGGATACTCAAATAAAAATGTGGCAGTGCAGTTTCATAGACTAAAGAGAAGAGCTAGAAATGAATAACTACATCCAGTTGACTTGAACAGGTTATGCATAACCTTGATCTACATTTTCTATGATACTGAGCTCGTCACATGACCAGGCTAGTGCCCTGTGCCACCTTTGAAAACATGCACTTCTATCTAAACATTAATAAAAAACAAATATAACATGTCTCTAATAACATCGTTCTTTAATGAGATGCTACTGCACTCTTCTAGGTTACAGACAGGAAAAAAAAACTTGTCTGGTGCATAAACGTGTTAACATTAACATGTTAGCGTGATACAATCTCACTCTATTATTGGAATTACACATTCTGCTCCACTTATTTCTTCATGCACTATCTTTAACACAGGTTTCTAATACCTGTCTGATGCTTAGGCAGAAAATACATCTGACATATGATTTCTGAGTCGTGCAGAGCATTAGAAAGGGGAAAAAAGTGCAATGCAGCCTTGCTGTGTCTTTTTCTCCAATTTCTGCTTCATCTGTTTCTCTGTTAGCAGGGATGAGTCACGGTGCTCACCTTGTGAGATGTCACTTTCATCGTGTGTGACAGAACGTCCTTGACATGAGCTGCAATGCTATAACCCCCTAATTAAATCATCACCACAAAAAACGCACTTGATGGCATCAGCGTACTTAATGCAAGGTTAGTAGAGCTCCGTGGTGGCAGCAATGACACAGAACTCTTTTGAAGTTTCATATTCTTTCTTTCACAGACTCCCACACTTTATTAATTCATAAAGAAGAGTTTTAGAAAGAGGTGGAGGCTTATGGAAACTGCATTTTTTCAGCAGTTTACATACACTACGGCTTATATTTATCACAATCAGGACAAACTAATCTAAATAGTTTGAGAAAATGGATCCTTATAATTATATACAGCTTACAAAAAAAAAATATCTGTAGACTATTACACCTCTGGGATTTTTTTCACACCTCTGTTAAGATTCTAAGGCTTATGTCTTTATGTGTAACAGCAGGTAACCAATTCTCATACTTAGTAATAACCTTATTGCTGTAGTATTTGTTAACATGGAAGGTTGTTGCATGTAGTGCTAGAAGCGCTGAACACCTGTTACAGTAATTTTTTTTCTCTTTATGCCCAAAGAATATAAACACAAGAAATAACCAAAGAGTTCAAGACATATCCTCTCCAGGCAACTGATATAGTGGTGACTAGGATTTTAACATCCTACAAACTTGCATGTTCTGTGTTACATTATTAATTTACTCTTATTTACTAGTTTGTTTTATTTTATTATTTATTTGAATTTACTGGTTAGTATTCAGATATCATGTTATATTTCTAAATATCTAAATAAAATCTCATCTACTAGCTGATCAGCCCTGGAAGTCTGGCTGCCTTACACAAAGAAGAAAGCCATGCTTGCTACATGTGCTGTAGCCATGACTCTACAAGCAGCCTTACAATCATGAAATGACAAGAGTTCTTTTCTCTATTACTATTTTAAATGCATTATTCTGTGAGTATGTAGGGGAGGAGTTGCACAGAATCCAATGATAAGGATTACAGATATTGTATAATGTAAGAATGAAAACTGTTATCTGGACAAGGAAAATACAGGTCTTCAAGTTTCTTTTCATATCAGCAGATATAGTTCTGTATTTTCATTACTAGGCATGGAAGCGTCAAAACAGTCTAAATTAAATTTCATTTGTATTATGGACTAGAGTTTGCCATATACATATATATATATATATATATATATATATATATATATATATATATATATATATTTGATTGACAATAAAGTTAAAAAGGCCATGTTCAGTGGAAAAGTCGATTAGCCATCAACTCTTTTCTATCTAAATATGTCTAACAAAATAAGTAAAGAAGATAAAGATGGCAAGAGATCACAGACCCTAGTCAAATGTATAACATTACCATTTTCAAGAAAATAATATACATTTAAAACACAGAGAAATAAATGGAGGAAAAGTAAATATTGAAATACATTCTTCTTTTGGCTTTTCCCAGTTAGGGGTCACCACAGCGGATCATCTGTCTGCTCATGATTGGCAGTGGAGTGTTATGGTGTTGAGTTGCCAGCCCGGTGCCCAGCCTTCCACAGAAGGCACACACATGCACACACTCACACCTAGGGCCAATTTAGAGTGTCCAATCCACCTACTGCATGTCTTTGGGAGGAAAGCAGAGCACCCGGAGAAAACCCTCACAACCACATGGAGGACGTGCAAACTCAGCACAGAAGGCACCCCACCCGAGGATTGAACTGGAGAACCTCTTGCTGTGAGGTGACAATGCTAACTGCTGCACCACCGTGGCCACCCTAAATCTTGAAATACATTATTAGTTCTTATTATTCTCACAAAATGAATGAATAGTAATCTTGTAATGCAGTGAGTGCCCTTATTATACAAAAAACACTAAAGCTACAATCATATAATGCTTAATATTATTACACTCAAATGTATTTCTTCATATCTGTGATGTAGATGGATAAATCCCTGACTATATCTTTGAAAACCCATGGCTGATATGTGGCATGGAGGCTGGATGATGGGAGTGAGTGTCCAACACCAGCTTGCCTATCGGGGTGGGGGGGGTTCTGGCTTTCTCTTAATCTGACCACCTACCATTGTGTGAGAGGTCTGGCATTTAGCAGTATGGACAGCATGGTGACCATGCTGCACTAGAAAGTAGTATACATTGGGAACAAATGAGCCTATTAAGACTCTGATCAAGAATTGGGCCAGGCTGTCACAATGAGGAGCAAGGAATGGCCCTAAGGGCTACAGGGTGGGAGGACTGCAATTTGTGGGTTTAAAAAAAATAATGAATAATCAGTAAAGTAAAGTAAAGTAAAGAGGAAATCCTTGGTCCAAAATTACAAATAAGCCCAAAAAACCCCAAGGCATGTCATAGTACACACTAGGAACAGATTTATTAATGAACACAAGACAGCTTCCACATCCACATTAATATCTCACATCATTTAAGTTTTCATCATAAACTTCATCAGATGCAACACCGGAAACACAAAGAGATCCCTATTTATACCATTTGACTATAAATATCATTAAATAATTATCCTATTAAAATCAATTAAAACCAAAGAATTGAAAAATAAACTTTAAAAAACCTAAGCAGTAAAAACAAAGCCATATACAAAATAGTTGTGGCTTCAGTTAAATAAAATTCTTAATCAGCTCAGTTACCAACAAATTATATAAATGTACAGGCTATAAAAAAACTAAAGTATACTTTAAAAGACATAATATTATAAATATTTAAAAGTCTGAACATGTCCAAAATCCTGAATTAATTTTAAAACAGTCATTAAATATAAAAAATTATAAAAAATATGTAATGTGTAAAACATCTTGTAAATAGTTTTGCAATATATAAGAATTTTTTATATGTCTAAGTATGAATCATATGTTATAATTCCATAATGCATAACACAAAATCACATTAAGGGAAATATAGAAAGCAATTGGGACAATGGGCCACATTTACACTACTTTACAGTTTCATCTTTATAATCTAGCTGCCCTTAACTTTAAAACTGGTGCTAGGGACACATTCTCATTGAGTCCTGGGGGCCTGTTGGCCCCCAAAATAACTTGCCAATAGACCTCCTGGTACTCAGTCTTGGCTTCCCATAGATGCCCTCTTTCATCTGGGGTGAATTTCTTCCAGTACAAAGAATGAGAATGCAGCTGTAGAGCAGTCAAGGCTGTGCTTATAAAGTGCATTATTCAGGTTAATATTACATACATCTCTGGTGTGGTCATGTATCCTTTTCTTTAACAGTCTCTCAGTTTACCCCACATAGAAGGCTAGACACTTTTTACATGTCACAACATATACAACTCCCCCGGAATCACACGTATTGTAATTAGTGCCTAGGATATATCTATCCCTAGCTTCTATCCAAACACCCTCACCTTGGGCAACGAATGGGGATTGTGGACATCTGCCACACTTATATGTCACCAACGTACTGTGGTTAGACTCTGTCTGATAGATTCTTTCCATAAGATCCTTGATATTGGGTCCTTTTCTGAAAATGCATGTAAATGGGTACCACTGATGCCATTGAAATCAGATAGTCGAGAGAACCTTTGCCACTAGTTCTCAATAGCATTCTTTTTTTTTTCACTAAATATTTTTTTTATTATTTCAAATAAGATGTCTTAAACATTACATGAAATAAAGATAAATAACATATTTACAATTCTAAAACATTACTAACTTCAAACCATTATATAACTATTTACATTGGTGTCTATGCAAATAACATTGAAATTCTATATTATATAAAGTTAGAAACATAAGATGATATATCTTCTTCGATATTTTCAAGTATTTCCAGTACTTTCATCCAAGAGTAATAGTAAGAAGTAGATCTTTTAGTTCTGTTCTTCACTGTTAATATTTCCATGTGAGCAACTGTTGTTGTTAAAGTCTCAAATTCCTTGAACGTGCTAAGCCTCATTTTTCCAGTGTATAGTTATGATTTTACGTGAAATTGCCAATAGTGACCATAGGATTTTAGTGTCTTTTTGGTACACAGTTTGGAATAGGAGAGTTGAATAAAATTAAAGACTTTGTTAATTGAAAATTATCATTATAAACAGTCTGAAAAAATAATTAATGGATTTCCAGTACATATTGAGACATATACATTCATAAAAACATGCTGCCAATCTGCTTTTATCTTGGTATGGCATCTCCAACATTGATCTTCAATAGAATACATTTTGGCTAACCTATGTGGTGTATAGAAACTTCTGTGTAGATATCTCCAAGTGAATAATTGCCAGTATTTTGATAATGTAGAAAATTTGGAAGATTTTAGAATATTACTTTTTCTTCTTCAACTGGAGGATGGTTGTTTATTAAAGTATAATAATCCCAGTATGATTTTTCATGATAGTTTTTGTTTTTAACAATTTTATAGATATTAGACAAATAACCTGTACCCTGATAAGGCTGTTTTGTGATAAGAATAAGGTATTCAATGAGTTTTGGAGCTTCATGTCTAACTGAAGGTTGCATTTGTTCTATTTTATTTATAAGAAAATGCCTTAGATTTTGTAAAAACAGCCAATTGTCTTTATTTATATTATAATTATAAACTATCTGTTCCTTTGTTAGAATTTTCCGTTTCTCTATAAGTTGATGCCAAAAGAGTAATGTTTCTTCTTTAAGTATATTTATTTTAGATATTTGGAATGTATCTAGAATATTTGGTGTAAAAGCTATAGGGAAAATAAGAAAAATCCAAGAATTAATATTTGGTATTTTGTTTATATATGTTCTGAACACTGAAAGTGTAGAACTTACATAGTTTGATGGCAATTTATTAATATTATTCCTTTTCCCTAAAAATAATCTTTTAACATCCATATAAGGGGTGATGGTATTACTGTTAAGTTGTCTTGTATGTGATTATAATTGATTTCTATGTAAATCTGCTCATGGGCTTGTTTCCATATAGGTGTGTATGAATTATTTAACCATAGTGTTATGTTTTAATAACAGATGAGGTAATATATAAATCAATATCCGTAAATTAATTCCACCATCTTCCCAATCTGGCAAATGTTTATTTAAGGCTATACGGGGTTTATTTGGAAACCATAGAAAATTTAAAATTAGTTTATTGTATCTTTGAATAATATATTTGGGAGGTGGCAATGAAAAATTTTGTATTAAGTATAATATTTTGGGAAATATGATTATTTTAATAAGATATAATCTGTCTGCTGTTGAAAAGATATATTTATTCCAGTAACCAATTGTTTGTTCTATTTTGTCTAGTATTTTATTATAGTTAAATATTAGAGAATCTGTTAATTCATTGAGTAGATTTATTCCCAGATATAATAATTTACTTTCTGTTACTATATATTTGGAAAATCTTTTGTTTATATTATTTTTTTTTTACAATTACAGGGCATAATTTTAGTTTTGTTTTCATTAAATTTTAAGCCTGAAATATTTTGAAATTTATTCATGGAGTTAAATAGAGCATTCAAAGACTCATTTGCATCTGTGAGAGTTAATAGTATGTCATCAGCAAAGAGTTGGATTTTAAGGTTTAACATTTTATTAATGCAAATGCCCTTTATGTTATTGTTTGATCTGATTTGATTTGCAAAGGGTTCTATGAGTAATGCAAATAACAATAGTGATAAAGGGCAACCTTGTTTAGTTCCCTTTTTTATTGTTATAGGGCCTGATCTATATGATCCCAGTTTAACATATGCAGTAGATTTTTCATATAGTATTTGGATAAGATTATTAAAATTAGAAGGAAAGTTATATTCTTTTAAAACTAGTGAAAGAAAGTTCCAGTTAACTGAATCAAAAGCTTTATTAATATCTAATGAGATTACATTTAAATTTAGGACTTTATGTTTGCTATAATCTATTAATGTTAGTATTCTTTTAATATTATCTGAAGTATTTCTTCCTTTAATAAAACCTGTTTGATCTTTGTGAATTAAAGGAAGAAAGTGTTTGATCCTATCTCATATATAGCCATAAACATCTTGTAGTCTATATTGAGTAATGATATTGGCCTATATGAGGAACACTGTTTCTCATCTTTATCTGGTTTGATAATTGGGGATATCAATGAATATTTCCAAGAGGGTGGTATATTCAAATCTTTATTGGCTATATCATATACTTTTAATAATAAAGATATGGCTTGATTGGGTATTAATTTATACATTTCTGGTAGCATATTGTCTGGGCCAGGTGCTTTATTTATCTTGAGCTTTTTAATTTGTGATTTTAATTCTGTCATATTGATTGGTTTGTTTATAATGTCTATTTGTTCTTGTGTTAATTTAATATGAATATTGTTTTCTAAGTATTTTTATATCCTTAGTAGGTGTATCTTGAGTATTTATGGAATTATCAATGTTAAATTGGAGTCTGAATGCTTCTAAAATATCATTTAGTTCCGTAACTCTTTTGTTAGTATTGGGAATAAATATTCTTTTATTTGCTTAGATTTAATTATTTTTTTGTTCTATTAGTTAAGTATCTCAGGTGTGCTGAATTAGTAGAGTATGAGTTTATTTTTATCTTTTCTAAGTTAATCATAATCTTATGGTGTAGCAATTCTGTATACTTCTTATTGATTTGTGTAAGTTCTTGAACTTGAGTAGCATTACCCTTTTGTATTTCCAGTTTCAATTTATCTGCTTTGTTTTGTAAGTCTAGCATATCTTTATTCCATAACTTCCTTTTATTTATGTACCAGGATAATATCTTCCCATATGTAACTGCTTTTAATGAATCCCAGACATATATTTCTGAAATATCTTCTGTGTAATTTATTTCTAGAAAGTTTTTGATTGTTTCTTCATAAAATTCTTTGAAATCTCTCAATTTTGTGATATAGGAAGGTATCCTAGTAATGGGATTTGAATAAAATGGTGTAAGCTCTATCTCAAAGACTATGGCATTATGATCAGATAAAGGACAATTTATGATTTTGACTTTGTCAATTTTGTTATTAGGTCATTGGCAACATATATTCTATCAATTCTAGAGTTAGTTTTATATCTATGAGAATAAAATGTGAAGATTAGTGAGTCTGGTTCTGCAAATTCATTTATATCTTTTAAATACAATGTATCTATAAATTTTGATAGTGCTTTAGAGATGGGTTGTTTTCTTCTTTTGGATTTAGAATCTGTATCTTTTTCATTCATTATACAGTTGAAGTCTCCTGCCAATATCAGGCTACCCTTAGTTAAATGAATTATCTCTTCAAAATGCTGTTTAACTGTTTTTAATCCTAGTCCTGGGATCCAATATAGATTTACTAATGTATAGATTCTCTTATTTAACTCTATTGAAACTAGACAAAACATACCTGATGTATCTTGATGAGTAGTAATTATTTTAGGTGTTATAGTTGAGTTAGTATAGCTACTCCTCTTTTTTGTTTTGTATTGAGAGTTTATTAGTACTGTGTAATTATTAATATTTAAGTTGTTTATATCTCTATCTAATAAGTGTGTCTCTTGTAAAAAGACTATTTGTGGTTTATGTAAGTTTATGTACTTGAATAGGCTTCTCCTTTTATTACTATTATTTAGACCATTAACATTTATGGATAAACATTTCATTTCCTAGTTTTGAGTTTGTTTTATGTGTGAGTTTATGTAAATATTGTTTATTCTTAGTTCCATCTTGGATACAGAATTCAAAAATTTTTCTTGTATGATTTTTGCATGTTTCTGAGTGACACCAAAGTGATAGAATAAAAAAACAAAGAACTTCCAAACTTGTAATTCTTAACGTTAAAAGCCATTCCGTATTGCTATGAGGTAATATACCTCTTCGTTTGGTTAGTGAATCTAACCAAACAAACTTTCTACCCTCACAAATAATATTTGGATCAGTTTCTCTTATCCTCTTCGTTTTAAATAAAGATAATTGAATAATATATTAAGATAATCTAATCAGCTAAAATATATACATATATTCTTTACTCATCTTATCGTAATTCAATAATACTTACTTCTAAGCAGGTTTCAAAAGGTACAAATATTTAGATTAAGGTAGTATCATTTCAAAATAATTTAGGGTATTAATAAACATCATGTTAAAATCTATAACTGTATATTTCATACATCTGTTGAAAACTATTTACTGACATTACTGTATAATACAGTACCATTGTTGTGCAATTGTTTTAGACTACTCAAGTCCGAAACCAGTGTTTAAATTAATATTTGCAAAGTCATATTGGAATAAAACATGAATAGTTCTGAAACCACATCATATTTCATGTTTAACATAAACTGAAATGCGATACAATGTATAAGTATATTAATATTTATTTAGTAGACATTAAATATGTTCCTCTGATTGCATTTTTCAGCTTTTCAATGACAATTCCCATGGCTGGAGACAACAAGATCACAATTTAGACAGCTCCCTTATCCAAGAGACCACTCATAATGTTGTTACCTGATTGAGTGTCTTGTTGCCAACACTTCCATCAACCCTCAGAGGGACCCTGCACAATGAAAACTGACACAGTACAGAGGTAAAACTGCAGCGCACTTGACCACACCCTCAAAGCAAACATCTATGTATATCACACATCAACTCCCACAGCTTAGACTGACACCCAACCAGTGAGTCTATCTGCTGACAACAAGTGCTGGAGATACAATCCTGACCTACTCAACACCAGTAATTCAATCCTATGACTGAACAAAAGTATACTGGAGAACACATCAAAACAATGGAAGCTGCCAAGATTCAAACCACCATGTCTGAAAATATTACAGGCAAAATTCCCAACCCATTTTGCAGCAAAGAGACAAAACGTATTCAAACCATGGGGTAACACCTTTACCACGTCAAAAGGTGTCCAAGAAGCTTGTTTTTCCTCCAACATCGGAGGACAGCCACGATGATCCATGCACTGCAAGAGTACCATTTTATCCTGGCAATTGCTTCACGACTGTATATAGAAACATTTAATCCAAATCATTAACTGGCACCACAACAATATTTCTCAGAAAAGCTGTTTTACAGCCAATGACCAGACAGAACGCATCATTGAGAGGATACATTTATCAAATGTCAAGTGCCCCAGCCATAATACAAGTGTCTCCTCAAATCAATCCCCAACGAATCTACTGCCCACCAAACTTGCAGACCAATACTGGCATCCTTTCATGCAGTCACATTGAAACACAAAAATACAGGTCCGCTGATCAGGAACAACCAGGCTCTCATCTGCCAGACAACACACCCGTCTGCAGAAAGGTCCAAGAATCATAGTTGCATTGTCAAGCATCCTTGTCCACACTAACAGTAACATGATATACCCGCATACACTAGTATTGTGTCATTCTTGATAATGTAAAAAGCCAGGCAATATTATAAGAAGGGTGAAGCCACAGCCAGGCAACATAACAAGAAGAGCACAGCCGCAGTCACCATTCAGATGAGCAAACGGGAACAGCATGAGCCATATAAGGATGGATAGCCCGTTGAGTACCTCCCACAATGCATGCCCATAATGCATGGCAACCCAGTAACAAATTAGGGTGTGGGCTAAGCCTCTCCCCCTTCCACTCAAATCAGATCCAACACAATATGTGTGTAGAACACAGATGCTTCGACAAAGCCCAAAGCCACATGGGATATAAACATTGTATAATTGACACACCGGGTCAAATCCACTGTTGTTATGTTACTCATTATAGTTGCCTATACAATCATTGCTTCCACTTTCTCCATCTAGTATACCATACCGCCATCTAAATGTTTGATTTGCCAAATGCACATCCAACCTTCTTGTTGCATCCCACCTGCCCACCTAAGGGCATACCTTGGCAGCAGGACATCAGTAGTATTCTGCAGGAGCACCAGCGTGGGAAATGGCAACCCTCCCCAAAACAAACCTGTCAGTTGCTTGACATTTACTAGTTTCTTTAGAGAATTTGTAAAACAGCAGTGATTTTATTTGCTGATGATTAATTTCTGCTTTCTAAACTCTGCTGTATAAAACATAGTAAGTGATAGCTAAAATGTCTGGAAATCTAAACTGATAGAAAGACAAGCAGATATATGTCCTTATCTATCAAGGTGCTAGAAGACATCAGTAGCCATAAACTGAAAGTGCTTCAAAAATAAATATCTGTGTATATTTATATGAACCTTTATATTATTTATGTTTCCTTAGAAGGAATTTAGGTTTCTGTATCTTTAAATGTGAACCTAGCTTATTTTCTGACTAGACGTCAATTAGAAAGAGTCAGGGATGCATACACAAGTAAATGACAAGCAATAAGTAACTCAAGTTTCTAGTGATGTTTGTGGCTGTTAAATTGTCTCGAGAACCAAGCAGGAAAAGGTATGTGTTTTTCTTTTTCTTTTCCCTCCTCTTATTTGGTGACAAACTCATGTAGTGTGCATGCAGCACTCTAGTTTACGGAGTAGTGTTCACAACTGTCAAACTTTGCATTTTAAACATGCTATGCCTTATTTCTCTACAAAAGAAAAGACAACAGGATATCTAAGCTAGTCACAAGCATCTTTCAACTCCGGATGTCTGGAGCCACAACACACATGACTTATAGCCTCAAAATATCACTTAAAACATATTTTTTCACTGGACTATATCAGTATGTGCATATGGGTCAAAGGCAGAACATCTTTTAAGATTATTTAAAGTAGTCTTATGATACATCCTAACTGAAATACTTAATTTCAAAAGCAACACATTTCTGCCCAGTATTAGCGTTTATCCAAACAGGGACACTTTTAACTTATAAAAAGTAATACTATCAGGGATGTAACTGATAATAAGTTATATAGCAGCCATTACTATACCTATTAAGCAATATAACCATATACTGATTAAAATATTATAAGTTAATGAAGATTTTATAAAAAGAAGAGAACAAATAAAAACAACAAAACACAAAGAGAGAAAATAAATAAATAAATAAATAAACTATTTGGGAACATTATTATGCATTGATTACTCTGATTAAGAATATGAAAATAATAGATGGATAATAATGAAAAATAGAGTAATGTTTAAATTATGCTTAGTATATTGATGTGATTTGAGATAAATGTATTTACATTTATGCTAATTTTGACATTTAAAATATAATTGAAAACAGTACCTGTTTTGGTGTAACTTGAAGACAGTAAGAACTTTTCTTTTGTTGTTAGTATTATTATTTAGATTTTTACAGAATATAACATATGTAAGATTATTTGTCCTTTAGTTTTTTTTCTTTTGCTCAACAGTTTTCCAATTATTTACTTCAGCATTTCTCTTCTGTGTACTTATTGTCCAGTCCATAGATTCTTCATGTGTTAGGATGTTGTTGTTGGTAAGGTATTTTATTGCTGAATCTACTGTTTCAAAGATTTTTATTCCATTTGGTAGAAAAAGTTTCAGTCTTGCTGGAAATAAAAGATGGACTTTCAGTTGCTTTTTCTTCAAGGTATTTTTTATTGGTAGAAATTCTTTTCTTTTTGAAACCACCTTTGTAGAATAATCATTGTCAAATCTTATTAATGAATCATTGTATTTGATGGGAGAATTTGCCCAAGCATTTCTTAATATAAGATCTTTATCTTGTGTAGAAAAAAGTCTCACAATTATAGATCTCGGCTTGTTCTTACCGGAGAAGAAGCATTTCCAGAAGCTGCTAGTGATCTATTCTATACCATATGAAAGAGCTTCAGGTATTTTTGTTACATCTGGTATCCAGGTGGTAAGAAAGTTTATCATATTGTCCCCTTCAGATTTTTCTGGTAGACCATATATTCTAATATTATTTCTTCTTGTTCGGTTTTCCATATCATCAAGCTTTTCTAGTAAATATGTATTCTGTTGAAGTAAGAATTCAGTTTGTTGTTCTTCTATTTGGACTCTAGTGTCAATGTCACTTAATGACTGTTCAATAAGTGATATCTGTCCTTTCTGCTGTGTAAACATTTCTTGAAGCTGTTCCAGTTGTTGTGAGCACTTTTCTTTAAAAGTATCTATTTTATTGTCCATCTTGTCGATTTTTATTGTAAGTTCCTGTATATTTGTAATGAGAGACTGAAGGTCTTTTTTGAGAGAAGAGTCTTGTGCTGTATTCCTTAGATGACTCATGCTGTAAAGCTGATATTGGTGCTGATTTTCCAGTAATTAATTTGACAGGAATTATTCAAGTTCTGACAATAACATTTTTCTTATAGATGCTCAGAGTTATTAGAAATAAGTTAGTAATAAAAATTTCTTCAAATGAATTATTATTTTGTAAAATTCCTGTCAGGAATTGTATTGAGGTAAGAGAGCTGAAATGAAGTGCAGCTATCAGTTCAGCATCCTAGCCACGCCCTCAATAGCATTCTTAATAATATAAGCATCACCACTAAAATCAGTGATGAAAGCATGCCCAACGTTTCCACCGGTATGCTGATTCACTAAAGGGGGCCAATTGAATCAGCTATTGTTGATCAGGTTGTCCTTCCCTAAAATGGGGGAAAACCTACCTTGTCTATCTTCTTTTACTTCCTTGTATATCCCTTCAATCAGACCATTAGAGTAACCTCTATCCCTAAACATTGTGTTTAAATTCTCGCATTCATGTTCAAAGTCCACCTCATCAGACTGGGAGTGGGAGAGGACTGCAATTTGTGGATTTAAAAGAAATAACGAATAATGTACCCATAAAAATGACTGCAAAACTAAATGTTAAAAAAAATTTACTGGACCAGCAATGACTTGTAAGCACCACCAAAACACACAGCATAATAAATAGTTTGGTAGTGTCCTCACTATTTCACTACCTAAATAACATGGGAAATAACAATTTCACTCTACATTGGAGAGCAGAACAACTATGTAGTGTTAATTTGAAATGTAACTGCCTTTTCAGGCAGGCCTTAAACCTGCTGCAGTGGCACATGCTTCTGCATTTTAAAGAAGCATCTGGAAACACAAATTGCCTAATGGAAACCTTTAACTTATGCAGAAGATCCATCTAATACAAAGAACTCTCACTATACTGACAAGTACAAAATTCAGCTTTTTCAGTAATGTCTTTTCTATTGAAGTCCTTAAAATCTATTTCTCAGACACAAAATGGTTATGAACAGAGATCTAATCATAAATCTTCTATTTAAAATTGCCAGATTTCTGAAAGAACTTCTTGGCCATTAACCATTGAGAACCAAGGCATTGGTGCTTAAGTGTTACATAAGAACACTTATATATTCTAAATCCACTGTATGTAATAAAGGACAGACAATGTTGTAAGATCTTAACTTTGTTTTACCAAATCTCAGCAGTGATAGGTTTATTGGATGCATGGTGGATACACTGCAAAGCCTTAATACATACCCATGTGTATAACAAAAGTGTGAATGTGAGTAACATGTAAGGGAGTGACCTTTGGACATGAGATTAGTAATCTTTAAAATTAGGTTCACTTGACTGGTGATTCATCCAACTCAGGAGATGAAGACACAAAATGATGCATGATTGTGGTAAAAAGGCATGAGTTCCCCAAAGGTGGATGCAAACACTCTCCTCATGCATCTTTAATTTTGAGTGCCATTTCCATAAAATGCTTATTCTTCCCTTTCACAAAGATATCAGCATCTTTGCTAATGATGCTTTGCTATTATGCTAGTGCAATAACCCATAACACACTTACCTAGTACTACTCGCCTTTAATGCTATTTTATTCATAGAAAAGTAATAGCCCTAGTATGATGTAGATTACCTAGATTTTTTTGATAACTAGGATCCGAAAGCTGGCTAAAAGAATTAAAAAAGACTGGTCAATGTCAGGATTCCCTACCGGGGCATAGCATATAAAATATAGTACAGGAGAATCCTCTTGCTTAGTTATATACCTATAACCAACCTCACACCTATCAATAGTGTCTGCATACACATAATGAGTAAGGTCATCATTTAATAGAAATATGGAGGTTCAAAAATAGACTGGTTCTTTGTGTAATATACATTTAAGAATAGTGCTATGAGGGAACATAAGTCATGTGAGTTAACGTCTTTGGTCACTTGGAAGTAAACCATTTAGCTAGTAGCATGTTTCAGTTTTATCCCTTAATTTACTAGGCCTCTGCATATTGTTATAAATATTATGGCAATGCTTTGGCCAGAAGCTGAATCTGGAAGACACACGATAATGTCAAAAGAAAACAAGGGTTTGTCTCAATGGCAGGAATAAGAATTCTGTTACTTTTTTACAACACAGGCATAAAATCATGTTTTCTCCAAATATCTTGTGTATGACAAAAACGTGCATGGAAGAAACATGCAAGGGAGTAATCTTTGGGCATGAGATTAGTAATCTTTGGGCATGAGATTAGTAATCTTTGAGCATGAGATTTAGTAATCTTTGGGCATGAGTTTAGTAATCTTTGAGCATGAGATTAGTAATCTTTGGGCATGATTAGTAATCTTTGCGCATGAGAGTAGTAATCTTTGGGCATGATTAGAAATCTTTGAGCATGAGATTAGTAATCTTTGGGCATGAGATTAGTAATCTTTAAGAATAGGTTCACTAAGGTGGTGATTCATCCTTCTCAGGATTATAAGACACTTAGAATGATACAAGACTGAGGCTAGACATCATTTTTTTATCGATAACAATCTTTGCAGTTTATACCTGGACAACCTCTGCACTTTTTTCATAAACAGTCTTCCTTACAGTATCTATTTCAGTCCAATGATAAGCCTCTATCTGACAAAATGGTTAAGTGCATTTGAACTGTTTGTACTTTTAGGAAGATTTTTTTTTTCATTTTGGCTTAGAATGACAATGGTCCCATCACTAGCTGCATGATCCTAATTATTCTCACTAGGGTAATATATGATTATCGATCATGAGATAGGTAACACCAATCTAACACCAAATAGAATATGTTAATTCAAGTGCCAAAAGGGAAACTAACTAGGCTTAAAATGGCCCACAAGTGTAGCTGGCATAATACTTACTCATGAAACTATAAGCTATAAGGGAACTATGTAGATAAATAGAAAAGCTAGACTGAGTGGGCTGTATCTCACTGTGACTGTCCCTAGAAAGTTAAGTGTACCTCATTTTTTTCAAATGGCAGGTAAGCTGGTTATCATGGTGTTTAATACTTTTTGCTACAAATAAGGAGGAGAAAAGGTGTTTGGTAGTATTGAAAATTAAATTTCAAACATGTTGTGAGCAAAAGATGACTGTATTCTATGTCAGGGATCACTATAATTTAGATATCTGCAGAGGTAGCCAGAACACTCAAGCAGCTAGCTAGTGTGTAAGACAATGTGGAGGTACATAAAACATGAAACAATTAAGAAACAATTGGAATCAAATGGAAGCACCTCAGAAGTGAACGAAAAGCTAACTTCCAGGAAATAATGTGTCTATGCTATTGTCTACACTGCAAATACAGCAGCAGAATCTACAATGCACTGAATGCAATGGCCTGAACACAGACTCATGTTTCAGGAGGCTATAGTTGTCTGCTTGATGGTTTCAGTTGCTTAAAGACAAAATGTTGCACAATAATATTACATATGACTATCACAAGAAGGTATGCCAGTAAGTTTTCTACTATGCAGTGTCCCTCTATCTCTGAGAAAGTTAATAAAGCAAGAGATTAAGTATATGAAGCAGCAAAGTGCTATTGTTAAAGAGAAAATATGGTTAAACAGATTGCTAACTATGGTAATACATGACAAAATCAAATTCTGCGTAAAGCCACAAGACCTTGTGTCTTATGTAATTGCTGCTGGATGCTAATACACAATTTTAGTGAATCATGCAACACAAAGCCATTTCAAAGCTATACAACTTTAACAAACCATTAGGCAGGTGCAGATTTCTGAGACACTCATCTGGCATTTCATCAGCTGTAGATGCTTTTTAAAGAGATGTAGATAATGTGAATATTAATCAATGACATTTTGGTATGGGTCTTTACTAGGCAACATCATGATGCTAGGCATTCCCAAATACATCTCCACTAGAGACTGCTAGCATCCTCAATAAATACTTCATTGATGCAATACAAAACCTCACCCCTCCAACCCTAACTCTTCTTCTACCCCTTCTCCTTCCCATCCATTCAATAAAAACCTCTTCTCCTATCAACCTGTTTCCACTTCTTACATCAAAACACTTCTTCAAAGGTTGAAACCCTGCTCTGCCTCCACAGGTAATCTCCCCTCTAGCTTCCTCAAACTAGCTGCTGAATCTATAGCCCATCATGTATCCATTCTCATCAACAGCTCAATTCAAGAAGTCACTGTGCCACACATTTTAAAATCTTTTTTCACAATTTCCCTCCATAAAGGAGGAAACTCAACTGACCCATCTAACTACAGACCCATCGCCATTCCACCCCTATCTCTAAAATACTTGAAAAAATTTATTCATTCACAGCTTCTCAATATATCTCCTCCAGTATAACCTCCTCACTTCCACTCTGCACGGCTTTCGTACTAACCATAGTGCAACTACTGCCCTCCTATTATTTACACATACTATAGCTGAGGCCCATGACAACAACCAACTCATATCCTGTCTTTTCCTTGACCTTTCCAAAGCTTTTAATACTGTCTTGCACCCTTTACTACTAACCAAACTGGCTAATTTCAACCTACCTATCTACTTCCTCCTTAACCTGGTTCTCTAGCTATCTCTCCTGCAGGCAGCAGACCATCAGATGGCTCTCATCCTGCTCTCCCTACATTCCAGTACCATCTGGTATTCCACAAGGTTCTATCTTGGGTCCCCTCCTGTTTAATATATTCACTAATGAACTACATACATCCTGCCAACAATCCACCCTCATCCAATATGCAGACGACTCTACTCTCATCTCCACTTCCAGCAACATCTCTGAACTTCTTATGCTAACCCAAAATACCTTCTTATCTGCTGAAAAATGGCTAGCCAATAATCTACTCATTCTTATTCCAACAAAGACCAAGCTATTGCTCTTTCTCCCCTAGACCGTCTCTCATCACAAATCTACTTTTACTATTATATCCTCTAATAACACTACCATAAAACCTGAACCTCAAACTAAGCTCCTAGGGGTCATCATTGATGATGAACTTAAGTTTAACCTTCATTTACTACAATGTATGAAAAAAACTCACCAGAAACTAAGAAAACAACCGCAAAATATAAACTAATGAGTAAAAATCAGCACACACGGAGCTGGAGAGCTGCTGATGCAGGTAAAAAAGTTACATTATGTCAACAAGTAGATTTCAAGCACAAAAATTGATTCCATACAAAAAATATAGGTTATATGCACAAGCTTTCATCCCTGCTCAGTCAGGGACTTCTTCAAAGTAATTCAGTTAATAGGATACACTTCATTTAAATACTTTAATGGCATATAATCAATCCTAAAAACACTCTCCCCTTATTTACATAACTAATAGGATACATCTTATTAAAGTAATAAATACATGAATAAATATACTCGGTCTCATACATAAATACAACACAATGACTAAAACATACTATTTAATGTTAATATAAAACATATAAAATCACTTCTATATAAAAAAACATGCAAGTGAAAAACTGTCATTCACTCCTGGCCATTGTAGGGAGTTCATCCTTAGTTGCCATAGGGCTTCCTGTTTTTCTAGTATTAATGCCCATGGTCCACCCCTTATATCTGGTGTGATTAACTCCAATATTCCAAATTTAAAACTATGGTCAGGATAATCCATATTATGCCTAGCTAAGGCATTTGTTTCCTTTTTGTTCCTTATATCTCTTACATATTCATAAATTCTGCTTTTGAGTTTCCGCTCCGTTTTCCCTATATAAAAACATGGCATTTTGTGCAAACTGCACAATATACCACTTTCTCTGCCATGCATGTACATCTACTGGTAATTTTTACTATGGTATTGAGCTATCCTCATGAATATAACAACAACAGTTACATGCACCACATTTTTCATGTATCCATTTTGTGGGTTCACTTGTGTATATTCTAAAAAGTTTTTCATAGTTCTTACCTTTTTATATACGATGGTAGGAGATTCACCCACTACATTCCTGGTGTCTCTATTATTCTTTCTGGAACATGTCTTTAGGATGATCAAACTCATCCAAAAAAACTTTCAAATCCAGATACCATCTGTGCAGCCCTTACATACTGACCTTTTACTATGGCTTTCTTTTGTTTAAACGGATGTGAACTACTGAAATGTAAAAAGCTATTTGAATATATTGGTTTTTGGTAAATTTCAGATTTAAACATCTTAAATACTCTGTCTTTCATTAACCTCACATCTAGTTATGGTATTTCATCAACTCCAATTGTATGTGTGAATTTTAGAAAAGGGGTACACCTATTTAGATATCCTAGGAACTCAGGTATAATCTCTCCTGGCCCTTCCCAATACATAAAAAGGTCATCCAAAAATCTCATATAACGTGCAGTGGGAGAAATAGTTTGAATTAAATAAGTATTTTTTCTCCCACTGCAACATTGCGATGTTAGCATATGTCCCCCCACAAGCTGAACCCATTGAGATGCCCTCTGTTTGCAAATAGTAATCCCTATCGAATAAAATAAAATCGTTATGCAAGACAATACTTAATAGGTGTTCAAATTTATAAATTTTTACCTGTGGTATATTCTTTTCCAAGAGATATTCACAAAACCATTCTACCCCTATCTTATGGGGTATAATGGTATAGAGGTCTTTTACGTCTATGGTAATGAAATAACCACCTTTGGTATATTCCAATAGATTAATTCTCTCTAGAAAGTCCCACAAATCTTTGCATACACTCTTCTCTTCAGATACAAAATTATTTAATTTGATATCCAAGTACTTTGCTATAGGTTGAATGACAGGACCACAGGCATCTACAATGGGTCTCATTTGGGGGTCATGTAAGTTTTTATGTAGTTTAGGCAAACCAATCATACAAGAAACGTTTGGGTGGGGTACTAGCATGTAATTCAATTCTTCTATAGAAATGCTCCCCTCTATATAAAGGTCGTTAATTTCATTCTTTATTTTCCTTAATGCCCCATTAAATTCATTAATGGATACCCTTTTATAGAAACAGCCTTCAAGTATGTTTTTCATTTTCATATTATATAGTTCCGTGCTCATAATAGCAATCCCACCCCCCTTGTCTGGTTTCATGACCCTGATCGCTCTATTACATTGAATGGACCTTAATAACTCATTCTCATCACTAGACAAATTCTGAGGTGCATTCATAGGATTCAGGGTTCCTAAACTACAAAGATAAATTTCACAGAGATGTTCAAATAACTGTAGGGAGGGGTGCATGTGGGTGATTGTATGTACTAGATACATATAAAGGGTTTCTTGTGTAACTTACATTATGGAACAACATATTTAAATTCAATTTTCTAGCATATAATTTTAAGAAATACAGGAATCTTGACAAACACGTAAAACACGAACTCTGGAACCAAACAGGACAAATAATAACGCTCTTTATTTCAGGAATCACGTTTTCGCTCCCACACTGTAGAAGCTTCATCAGTTAATACAAAATAATTCATTAACATTTGTTGTTTATATATGTTACAGCCATGATGTCATTTCCTTTTTATTTTATTTTAAAGCAACAAGACTAAATTAAAAAATATTATGTACTGGAAGACATCATCACATCTAAAAGTGACACTTCATGCTATACTTGATAGCTCCATCATCGCACATTTGTAGTATATTATTACTGCCAAATTTATGATTTAATATAAATCAGTTAAAAACATTTTTTATATGTATATAAAAATATAATTTAAAATGTATATAAAATGAAGGATATATCAGTTCTATGTAATTCTTTTATTTAATTTATTACTATATATATGTAGGTGATACAAAATAATGTAATTACCACCTCTATTCTATTATTATTAAGGTAATTTTATACATATCTAAAATAGAATAATATCCTTCCTTTATCTCATATAACTCCTATATTTGAGAAGGACTGAGATATTGCAGGATTCATTTAATCCCGGATAAGTGAAGGCATCCACACCTATCTGCCACTCTAATTCTCTAAGTTCGAGAGAGTTTGGGGTCCACCCCTTATTGCAGTTAAAACCTGCTCTATGCCCATAAATTGGAAACTATGTCCAATATTTTGTAAGACATGTTTGGACAAAGCATTATCCAGCTTTTTATTTTGATCATAAAGGTGTTGGTATATTCGATCGCCCACTAGGTCGGTCTTACCGATATAAAACATGGGCAACAAGTACAAAAGCAATGTATATCACAGAATTTGTATTAATTCTAGAATTAATGGTATATTTTCTATCTCTAATTGTGAATGTGTTGCCTATTTTCAAACAATTGCATCTATTACAAAATCCTAAATGTGCCAGGTTGTCTGTTAGAGAATGTACATGTTGCAGGTCTCTGTAATAATTCTTTAAATTCCTGCCCTCTTAAAAACTACAGATGGGTGTGGACCTAATTTTTGAAACAATCCAGGATTATTAAAAATAAAATACCAGTTTTTCTTAATAATATTCCATACATCACCAATATGTCTATTAAATGTTAAAACAATACTTGTCCTGAATTTGTTCATATTTTGGTTATGATTACTAGTTTCAATAACCATACTAGTTTGATCTAAACTATTTTCTAAAGGTTCACTTATTACTTCATTGCCATCAATATTTGGAGTTTGATGTTTACATCTTACCAATGGCTGATAAAAGCCTGTGTCGCGTTTGAAGGAAACCTCATAAATTAATTCATCAATTAGGTACTCTGGGTACCCCCTGTTTGTAAACAGATCCTTCAAGAAGGAACACTCATCTCTGAATGTTTCAATTGTGCTACACATACGAACAGCTCTAACTAGCTGTCCTTTAACAATAGATCTTTTTTGTTTAGCTGGATGGTTACTGGAGTAATGTAAGAAAGCATTACAGTAAGTAGGCTTTCTGTATATTGAAGTCAAAAAACAGCCATTGACCACATCTTTTGTTAATTCAACATCTAGATAGTCAATAACACTGTTAGAAAACTTATAGGTGAATTTCAAGAATGTGCTAGAGTTGTTCATAAACTCCACTAATTCCATTGCTTCACTTTCACTACCCTTAATTAAAATAAACACATCATCCAGAAAACGTGTGTAGTACTTCACATTTCTAAATAGGGGGTTGTTTTTCAATGTAACCTTTTCCCAGTAAGCCACTACTAGGTTCGCCACGCTTCCCCCACATGGGGAACCCATGGCTATACCTTTTTTCTGTAAATAGTATTGATTGTTAAAGAGAAAGAAGTTTGATGTTAAAACAATATCTAGCAGTTGTGAAACCAAAGAGATCTCGTTTTTTGTAGCTCCCAAGCTTTCCAACATCAATGCACTCCATTCAATTGCTTCTTGATGTGGAATCGATGTATAGAGGTCGATGACATCTATAGTCAAGAAGTTGAATGTGGTATCAAAAATGATGTTGTTTATAGACTCTAGGAAAGTCCAGGAGTCTTTACAGATCTCAGATATTTGTTTTAAATATTTCGAAATAATGTCGTCAATTACTCTAGCACATGGATGAATAATACTGCACCTACCATCAATTAATGCTCGCATAGGTGGGTTTGAGATACTTTTATGTAATTTTGGACACCCAAACATAACGGGTATTTTAGGTGTTACAATATTAATAAAATTAAAAGTATCTGTGTCTATTAAGCCATCTATAAGTAGGTCACGAAAATAACCTCTGATCCTTTTGTAGGCTCCCATCATTTCATTATATGAAGCATTTATATATGCATCAGAGTCTAGGATCAGTAACATTCTATTAACATATTCAGAATTATCAAAGATGGCTACCCCACCCCCCTTATCGGGTTTTATCACCCTTACTGCTAGTTCCCGTAGGTTATTTAATGCTTTGGTTTGTTCATATGATATATTACTTTTAGAGTCAAACCATTTTAAACCGTGGAACAAATGCCTGAAGTCAAGTTCACATACATTTTCAAATGTATTCAGGTTGGGGTGTAGTGGGGGATTAAATGTGCTAGGTAGTTTAAAAGGTAATGTCTCACCTGCAGGCCCATTGCTGAACAGTAATTTTAAAAAAAATTACATAAAAGTATCTCAAACCCACCTATGCGAGCATTAATTGATGGTAGGTGCAGTATTATTCATCCATGCGCTAGAGTAATTGACGACATTATCTCGAAATATTTAAAACAAATATCTGAGATCTGTAAAGACTCCTGGACTTTCCTAGAGTCTATAAACAACATCATTTTTGATACCACATTCAACTTCTTGACTATAGATGTCATCGACCTCTATACATCGATTCCACATCAAGAAGCAGTTGAATGGAGTGCATTGATGTTGGAAAGCTTGGGAGCTACAAAAAACGAGATCTCTTTGGTTTCACAACTGCTAGATATTGTTTTAACATCAAACTTCTTTCTCTTTAACAATCAATACTATTTACAGAAAAAAGGTATAGCCATGGGTTCCCCATGTGGGGGAAGCGTGGCGAACCTAGTAGTGGCTTACTGGGAAAAGGTTACATTGAAAACAACCCCTATTTAGAAATGTGAAGTACTACACACGTTTTCTGGATGATGTGTTTATTTTAATTAAGGGTAGTGAAAGTGAAGCAATGGAATTAGTGGAGTTTATGAACAACTCTAGCACATTCTTGAAATTCACCTATAAGTTTTCTAACAGTGTTATTGACTATCTAGATGTTGAATTAACAAAAGATGTGGTAAATGGCTGTTTTTTGACTTCAATATACAGAAAGCCTACTTACTGTAATGCTTTCTTACATTACTCCAGTAACCATCCAGCTAAACAAAAAAGATCTATTGTTAAAGGTCAGCTAGTTAGAGCTGTTCGGATGTGTAGCACAATTGAATCATACAGAGATGAGTGTTCCTTCTTGAAGGATCTGTTTACAAACAGGGGTACCCAGAGTACCTAATTGATGAATTAATTTATGAGGTTTCCTTCAAACGCGACACAGGCTTTTATCAGCCATTGGTAAGATGTAAACATCAAACTCCAAATATTGATGGCAATGAAGTAATAAGTGAACCTTTAGAAAATAGTTTAGATCAAACTAGTATGGTTATTGAAACTAGTAATCATAACCAAAATATGAACAAATTCAGGACAAGTATTGTTTTAACATTTAATAGACATATTGGTGATGTATGGAATATTATTAAGAAAAACTGGTATTTTATTTTTAATAATCCTGGATTGTTTCAAAAATTAGGTCCACACCCATCTGTAGTTTTTAAGAGGGGCAGGAATTTAAAAGAATTATTACAGAGACCTGCAACATGTACATTCTCTAACAGACAACCTGGCACATTTATGGATTTTGTAATAGATGCAATTGTTTGAAAATAGGCAACACATTCACAATTAGAGATAGAAAATATACCATTAATTCTAGAATTAATTGCGCTACAAATTCTGTGATATACATTGCTTTTTGTACTTGTTGCCCATGTTTTTATATCGGTAAGACCGACCTAAGCTGGGCTCGAATACCAACACCTTTATGCGATCAAAAATAAAAGCTGGATAATGCTTTGTCCAAACATGTCTTACAAAATATTGGACATAGTTTCCAATTTATGGGCATAGAGCAGGTTTTAACTGAATAAGGGTGGACCCCAAACTCTTACTCGAACTTAGAGAATTAGAGTGGCAGATAGGTGTGGATGCCTTCACTTATCCGGGATTAAATGAATCCTGCAATATCTCAGTCCTTCTCAAATATAGGAGTTATATGAGATAAAGGAAGGATATTATTCTATTTTAGATATGTATAAAATTACCTTAATAATAATAGAATAGAGGTGGTAATTACATTATTTTGTATCACCTACATATATATAGTAATAAATTAAATAAAAGAATTACATAGAACTGATATATCCTTCATTTTATATACATTTTAAATTATATTTTTATACATAAAAAATGTTTTTAACTGATTTATATTAAATCATAAATTTGGTAGTAATAATATACTACAAATGTGCGATGATGGAGCTATCAAGTATAGCATGAAGTGTCACTTTTAGATGTGATGATGTCTTCCAGTACATAATATTTTTTAATTTAGTCTTGTTGCTTTAAAATAAAATAAAAAGGAAATGACATCATGGCTGTAACATATATAAACAACAAATGTTAATGAATTATTTTGTATTAACTGATGAAGCTTCTACAGTGTGGGAGCGAAAACGTGATTCCTGAAATAAAGAGCGTTATTATTTGTCCTGTTTGGTTCCAGAGTTCGTGTTTAGCATATAATTTTAGGTCTACTAATGTCTGACTTATATTCAGCTTTTGCTCCACTACAAAAGATAGACCCTTAGAAAAAATGTCACATAATTCCTCACAAATAGATACTTTGGAATAATTGAATACTTTAAAGTCCTTAGTAAAGTTTTCAATAATTCTAAGATATATCCTAGAATTTAGTTCCAAGTGGGGTTCCTCCCTTTGCAGTTCCCCCTCATATTTCCTCTCTGATGATGATTGTTGTAATTGCCTCTCCCCCCCAGTTCGTTTGAGGGGCTTCTTGCTGGAATGTGTTCTGATTGCTCCTGGCTCTCAGGTGTTCCAAACACCTCAGTGGTGGGAACTCTTCCTGCTGATCACCAGAAACTAAGATTGCTATATTGCAATAAAAGATTCCTAAACTCCAATGCCAGACTCTCCCTGGCTCAGGCACTTCTCCTTCCAACCCTTCTATATGCTGCCCCAATTCTAACTAATATTCAATCAACAACCTTGCTCAAACTTCAGCAAACATATCACAAAATAGCTTGATTCATTATGAACTCTCCCTATATCTCTCACCACTGCCTAGCTCTAAATACCCTCCAATGGCTCGAACTCCCCCAACAACTTCTTCTATCACAATTTCAAATATTATACACCATTCTTTATAAACCATCTTCATGCCCTGCTTTTTCCTCCTTCATATCCCCATACTCCCCATCTTGGACCCTATGTAGCTCTAAGAAGCAACTATTAGATATCTACCATCCAAAACAAATGTGGGTAAACTTCTGTATAAATGCTCTGTTGTCTGATCTTGGGATAAACTCCCTTTACATATTCACTCCATTAATCACACAACAGTAAAAAAGAAACTACATCTTCTCAACACCAAGACATGCCCCTGCCATCACACAATCTAAACACCATTTCTCTGTTGTTTCATACTCCCACCTCTAGAAATGCTTCCAATACCCCCCCATTTCTATAATTGTATCTACTATGAGATTACCTAGTTAACACATCTCCTCCATATTCTACATTTGTACAGTGTGTTAAATAATATTGTTATGTACTTTCAACAAATTATTTTAGCTTATGCAGTAAGTACTTGTCTTTTTTTAACTTTTTTATGTTCTCATTTTTTTATTCTAACTTTGTACTATACTGAAGTATGTACTAACATAACTAATGTTTTTGAGTGTGGATTTTATTTTTTAGTATGAAACTTCATTGTAATCTGGAGCTTTTCTTCTCAGGTCTCCACTGAAAATGGGCTACTGGCCCAGTTGGACCAACCCGGTTAACAAATGTCAATAGATAAATACATAATTAAGTTACTAAAGAAAATAAGGTCACAGTGCTGGAAACTTTACAAATCAACATGTCAGATTACTGTGTCATTTTTTGAAATACATTGGTTATCTTGTTATAACTAATAGGTTACAACCAGATAACAACAATGTACATGCTATTATAAATATGTACCTTCCTACAAGCAAACTTTCATTAATTTTACTCTTGTAAATGCTACGGTATCTAAAAAGGTCATACTTCACTTGTCAGACATTATTTGTATCTCTCAGAAAACTACCTGCACAGGTATGATTTGGTGTTAAACTGTTGAAAATGTTATGAGATTTCAGTTACTGAAGAGACCAATCACTACAGCACCTACACAAACACTTTGTTGAAGCATTCTCTGCAATGCTTAAGAGGATGCAAGCCAGAAAGGACTAGAAGCCATACTACAAAAAAGGCAAATAAGTTGCTTATGCATCTAGATAAATGACAGATGCATAAACTGGGTATACACAGACTTGAGGAAGAAATGTTATAGTGTTTGGTGTCACAGATTCCTTGATTATGTGTATGCAAGGCGTGAAAGTTGAGACAGAGCTGAACTTATTTATAAAACAAAACAATGGTTCATCATGCAGTCCTCCCCTGGAAGACACTAAGGCATTTCAGAGGAAATAGAATGGAGTATTTAAAATATACTAACCATTTATCATTTCTTAGTATCGTAGGCTGCTGTCCAGTCACCCTAGATGCAATATCATCATCATCACAAACAGATATATCAGTTAATGTTGTCCACCTACCTTAAGAAGCAGTCAAAAAAATAAAGTAGATGAACAAGAGACAAATTCAACTTGCAAAACATCGAATGTATTTCAAATTTAATGCAACTGCTTCCAATTGAAATATATAGAAAAACGCGTCTTTAATATAAACCAATATCACTGGGTTAAAACACAGGTTTGGGAGGGGAGTTAAGGATAGATATTGTCAGGTGCATTAAGTCAAAATCATTCCAAACATAAAAAGCACATATCATTCTAAAAATATCCATTAGATGTACTGAGGCCTCTAAATTGCTCATAGGCTTTTGCATGTGCAATACAGAAGAAGCAGCAGGCAACCTACTTCTGTGAATCCTGAAAACTCCATGGATACAGGTGGATATCTGTGGGGTCACTCTAGGACTTGGCTGTGACTCGCATCATAACAAGTAGCATTGAGGTCCTCTAAAAGATTTGTAAGGTATAACATAAATATATATCTTACAACGCAAAAAAGGCTGAACAAATTCCTAGTATATAAAATTATCAGTACAGCATATCACATAAAACGTCATCCAACATTAAATACTAAATTGACTTGATTCATTTATTCCTGGGGTCATAATAGCCCTAAATTCAAATAGTTTTTTTCTCTTGAGTAAATCATGTAAATATCTTATTAGGTCTTCAACAAGAAACCTATAAACAAAAGTATTTATCTTGAGAGTCGTAAAAGTTACAAGAACACTAAAATATAAAAGTTGCTCAGTACATAGTACTCTCCATAACAATGATATTGATATGTCAGTGAAACTTAAGGTGCTTTTATATTCAACAAATAATATGATTATTTGTACTTTTTTATTTCAATTATACCAATAGCTAGCAATATATTATAAACTATAGTAGATAGACCAGCATTATCACTGTGACTTTTTTCATGCACATGATCTTCACTTTGCAGGAAAGCAGATTTGCAGCTGTCACAACATTTGATACTTACTTAATTATGGTTTGTATGCATATTTGCATATTTAATAGACAGATAAATATAAATATCTTCAATGCAATTCTAGTGAGAGACAAACTGTCAATGCAAAGTTTTTCCACCATTGTGCATGCGTTCTTTTGATCCCTTGCAGTACCATGTAAGCACCTTCTGGTTAAAGTTACTAATATAATTATTATCTGGCATATTTTCATAATGCTTCATGAAATGACTCACATTTTCTCATACTGTGCACCCCAGTTATTTGAGGAGCTATTCCTGACCTCTATGCTGAAGGCGCTGAATAGTAAATTAATGTAAATATAAGCAAAGTGGCAGAAGGTATCAGTGACACGTTTTGTAGCATTATATAAGCTTTAATTTGCTGTCAGTGCCATACACAGGTGCTGATATATATATATGATATAGATATAGATATGTGCACAGATATATACATATATATATCAAAAAACACACACACTCAACAACTGGGTCACATTATTACCAGAAATATTAATAGGGCTCATATTCATAATTTGTATTATAAAAGAATCAGGGTTTCTTGTTTACTGACCCCTTCATCAGTGCCACCATCCATTCCTTGCAGTGTGCGGACTTGTCCTATAAAATGTTGCTACACAATACCACTATGTGGACATAGGTTGGCATACTTACATAAATATATTTAGACATGTTTATGTATGTAGAAGTATCTGCCAATCAGTGATAGTTAGACACCAGTACTTTCTGACAATTTTTCCAGAATTATGTAATGATTCAAATGCTACCATTATCTCTGTTTTAGTCAAATTATTAACAGAAATATTAATATGATACATATTCATAATTTGTTATAAAAATAAAATCATTCTTTCTATCCTGGTGACTACCTCATTTAGGTCAAAAGCAACTCCACACTATTGTGCTGACTTGGCCTGTGAAATGTGAGTCTGAAATGTTACTAAATGGATAGTCCTTACCATAGGAGTTTGTATATTGCTAATGATGTACACATCTGCAAAGCAGTGGTAGTTAGACACCAGTCGCCACTAACATAAGGACATAGGTGTGTACTAAGCTAGCAATCATTCAGGCCTTTTTAAGCCTGACGATGCATTACAAATCTTTGACAAGTTACCGTATCCTCTGTATTGTAACCAGGGGCTTGGGAGATAAAGCATTTATAAACTGCCTGTGTCCATTAGAGACATAGGTGCCAAACCAGGGGTGACTTTCCAGTTCCCCATTTAGTTGTTCAAGTTGTACTTTAATTGGTTTAGGGAGGAGCTGCTTCACATGCATGGGAAACCTATTCCAGGGAAGGTGTTGTCTCTGGGATACATACCTATTTTTCCAGCAGGTTCTATTTATATCACAGGCAAATTTTAAGTCTTTAGAATGGGTAATTCTAGTGTGGTTTGTTTTGCAGATATATATGAGGTCCATCAGAGTGGGGTCTGATGATGGCCTGCATGCCAGACATAGATCTTCTCTCAACAGCACACATGGATATGACTTTGTGGCTTTCTGCATAGGGCATGTTATTTACACTCTGTATTCTTTTAGTGAGGAACCTATGTGGATGTTCCAACTGTTGGATGTCCTGGATAGATACATAAGAAACAGGGGATTGTATTCAGTCCCACTATTAAGCACGGTCGGATCCAGCATTACACAACTTACGCAGCTGCCTAGAGGCCAGTGCTGGCTGGGGTCCTGGATACAACATTAATTTTAAAATGCTCTTAGTGAGCATTCTGCCTGTTGTTTTAAGTACAAAAAAGTTTTCTCAGCAAGTGTCACATCAATTTCTTGTCTGTTGATTTAAGTATTATAAGAGTTATGTCTATTTCCCCATGCATGGATCCATCCATCGAGACACAGAAGCATACAATATATGATTTTTCCACAGCTGGGCATACAAACTCTCAAAAGGAATCTTTTGCCGCAGCTACTTCTCAAGCAGAATGCAGAATTAACAATGGATTCCAGTTGGTGAATGGAACATTTAAAGCAACAGCTTAATTAGCAGTGGATTCCAGTTGCAAGGTATTTTTTTTTGTGAGGGGCAGCTCAAATGGAACCTTTTGCAGTGCAATTAACAATGGATTCCACTTAGTGAAACCTTTACAGCAGCATTTGCAGATAAAGCACTGAAATGTAAATATGCTTGCTAGCAGCAACTACTGCATTAGTTATATTTCTCTTTAATACGGAATTATAAAGATAATTTTAGCTTCTGAAGAGATTGTGCATATTGACTTGGCATATGTTATCAGGTTGTCAATATTTCTTACGCTATTATAAATACTCTTCTATTTAAACTGTGTTATGCATGGCTGGATCTTATGGTATGATGCCAGTGATCTTTATAAAAAATCATGTAGTTCACCCAAAGCTACAAATAAAGAGAATCTCATTTATTTATTATTAACTATAAGGTGTAAGGTTCTTATCTTGTCATTTTAAACAGTTTTAAATATGGTTTTGCAGGACTAGCGTACAAATGTGTGTGTCATACCTAGCAACCTTTTAGAGCAAAACATCTGGACAAAGCCTAAAATATTGGAGGACTAAGGCCCCAAAATAGGGACAGGTTTGAAATATTTCTCATAAACTTATAATGTTATTGGAATAATAAGATTTGTAGTAGGATGATTTTTCTTAAGGATAAGAAATCTGAAACTCAAATGTATGTCATTATTTACTGACTTGAATCCTCAGTGATTTGCCAGAAAACTGAAATTTTATGAGGAACAGACCAAAATATGAGGCAAAAATCTGGACATTTGAGAGGAATGGTGTGTGTGTGTGTGTGTGTGTGTGTGTGTGTGTGTGTGTGTGTGTGTGTGTGTGTGTGTGTGTGTGTGTGTGTGTGTGTGTGTGTGTGTGTGTGTGTGTGTGTGTACGTGTGCATGTGTGTGTGTGTGTGTGTGCATTTGTGAATTAAGTTGGAATTTTTTGGCTACTTTATGTTTGTGTGAAACAAATTAAAAGATGAGGCTTTGGTTATTATCATCATCATCATTATTATTATTATCATTATTATTATTATTATTATTATTATTATCATCATCATTATTATTGTTATTATTATTATTATTATTATTATTATTATCATTCTTTGATACAGATATCAAAGAAGGCAGTCGATGGTGTACCTATAATTGCTAGGCTTGTGGGATGTCTGAGGATACAAATACGTGCATAATCTGTCTCTGGACGGATGTATTTGCATTTTCAATGAAAGTGAGTTTAATGGAAAGAAGAGCTTACTGCTGCTCATGATAAGTTTGTTTTCAGTGTGAGCCTCTTTGCTTTATTTAGTAAATGGCTTTCGGCGCTTTTGCTATACAATTTGAAATAAACGCTTTAAATCAAATCTTTGTAATCATTGTGAAAGTAAAGAAGAAAATTAATATGCACTGACTGGCTTGATGAATGATTATTGTAAATGAGGAGAGACAGTAAAGTAATGGGACACCGGAATGGCTGGTGGGGGAAGGGGCCCTTGATCCGTTGCTCTGTCTAGGACGGCATTTGTCCACGATCCAGCTCAGCCCTTAACATATTGTGCCAGAATACTGATTGGCTAAGAAAGCAGCCAAGACAGTAGATACAATAGTAAGAAATAAGGCATCGGAGGCACTCTACCGATTTCTGGAAGATAGCACAATCAGTTTGCAACAGAAAGAAAGAAAGAAAGGCAAAAAAATAGTCATCAGACACCATTCATGTGTAAATTCCCTGCAACAACGTGCTTAACAGTCCACAGAACATCAAAGGCAGATGGAAGGAGGGCTTCCAGCAGCTCCTGAATGAAGAAAACCCCACAGAAGCTATACTGCCCTTTATACAGCCTGCAGTGTAAAAGAAAGAAGAGCTCATCCTATAAAAAGTAAAAATAGTACTAAGGAAAATGAAGTCAGGGAAAGTGGGAGGTTTATGTGCAGTCATGACAGATATGATCAAGATGATAGGTGAGAAATTGCTCTTGAAGATACTCATGACAGTATGGAGAAAAAGGTATATCCCAGGTGACTGGAGAATAAGCATTCTAGTGCCGGTGTACAAGGACAAAGGGGGGTCATTCACTGATGTGGGCAGCACAGAGGTATCAAACTCCGGTCACACTACATGAATGTGCTGGAGGTGGTCACTGATATATAAATAAGCATAGTAGTAGAAAGTAACATGGGGATGTGTACTGTGCATTCGGATCAGGATGCAACAAAATTAATTGATGTCTGCAGTGAAACTATGGTGGAGAAGATGCTAGAGATAAGGCAGGAGGCCACCCGGGTATTTCTAAACATGGAAAAGGCATATGATGAGGTCACAAGGAAGATGATGTGGACAGTTGTGTGATGGTTTGAAATTCTAGAAATACTACTAGAATTACTGCAAGCTATGTACAAGGACCCAATGGTGCACACACACTGTTTGGACTCACAGAGGATTTCCCACTTGGAGTGGGGGTGTATCAGGAGCTCTGAAGCAACTGTTGTACATACTGGTGATGGTCTACATTAGCAAATGGGGTGGATGGGGCAGATAAACAAAGCTGCTGTATGCAGAAAATATGGCATTATCATCATGGACTTCAGCAAATGGTAGTGGAATAGAATGCAAAATTAAAGGCACATGGGGTGAAGCTGAGTTCAAATGGGAGCAGATTGGGGAATGTGAAGAAGCTGAAAATTGAGAAAGAAGGGAATATAGAGGAAAAGGTTAACAACTTCAAGTATCTAGGAGTGGTAGTTGAGGAGAACTGTCTGAATAAGGAGGTCAAAACTAGAATCAAAGGGATGGCAGCCATCTGGCACAGACTGTCAAAGTTAGACGGTGACAGAAGAATGCTAAGAAGCTGAAAAATAAGGTGTACAAAACAGTGGTATAACCAGTACCTCTGAAACTTGGGAATTGAATGCAGAGCAGTTGAGGAAACTAGAGGTGATGGAGAAGAAGTGGCTGAAACAGGTCGTAGATGCACACAGTTGGACAGACAAATGAATGATGAAATCAGAGCAGAAGCTAAAGTAGTTCCAATTGTAGAGAAGAACAAAGAGAACAGTTTAATATGGTTTGGACATGTGCAACAAAGCAGAAGATGATTTGGTGAAGATGGTTTGAGAGTGATATAAAGAAGGCAAGAGGAAATGAGGATTTCCAACAAAGGGATGGATGGATTCTATAAGAGAAGACCTGTGACATTTAGGTATGATGTTGAAAAAGGCTGGAAAATGGCAGAGAATTGACAAGGCTGGCAACAGTTGGCATAATAACCTGACCTAATGTAAAAAATGGGAAAAAGAGGGTTGATGATGACGATTGGGGACATACTCAATTTCTGCTAAATTATACACATTACTCTTTCTCTTTATTGCTTAATAATGACTCACAAAAACTTAGTATGATCTTTATGAAACATAAATTGTATTGTTTTCATGAATACTTCTACTTTAACTGTTGAGTTGAAACTTATTCTTTTCTAGACCAGGAAATACCATTTGTCAGCATTCTGTTTTTATATATCAGAACCATTGCTGGTGTTGGACATAGGTGAACTAGCCAGCTACATAAGGTGCCCTTTATCTAAGACCACTGAAATTGTATTATATACATTTTGTTAAGTAAAGGAAAGCCATTGCTGTGATGCTACTGTTCAAAGCAGCCAATGCTTATTTACCCTGTGGAGGGGGGGATTTGTGGACTTTTTGCTCTTCCCCACCTAGGTAATGGAATGCAAAATGGAAGGCACATGGGGTGAAGCTGAGTTCAAATGGGAGCAGATTGGGGAATGTGAAGAAGCTGAAAATTGAGAAAGAAGGGAATATAGAGGAAAAGGTTAACAACTTCAAGTATCTAGGAGTGGTGGTTGACAGATTATGCTCCCTGGTCTAGAAAAGAATCAGATAAGCTTTGAGGCTCTTTGATTTGCTATGTAAACCTTAGCAGGGATGGCACAGAGATGGAAGTCTGAACATTTTGAAACGTGGAGTATATATGGTGGCCATGAGAAATGAATGTCTGTAGTAAGTGGCACTGTGAGGACTGACACATATCTCAAGATGGTGTGTGTGTGTGTGTGTGTGTGTGTGTGTGTGTGTGTGTGTGTGTGTGTGTGTGTGTGTGTGTGTGTGTGTGTGTGTGTGTGTGTGTGTGTGTGTGTGTGTGTGCACGCGCATTTTAACAAACCTGAAAACCTTTCTTGTAAACCATTTAACAACTTGTTATGTAAGATTTAGCCATCACTGTTCCACTCCTGAGTTTTAAATCTTTGTTCAAACTTAACCAAAAAACAAAACACAAAAAGACATTGTTTGTGTTATAGTTTAATTAAAATAGGAAAATGTGTATAAAAGTTTCTAATTTCCTCTACATATTGTAAATCTTTGATAACTGTCCATGTCCTGTGTTCATAGATGATAAACTGGCTGATCCAGGCTTCAGGACCAAATTTCCATCCTTTAAAAACAGCCCCTAACATGGTTAGTACAATGAAGCTTATTCATATCCTTTGTGCACTTGCCAGAAGAGCAACTGGATCCTGTATCCTTAATAGCCAAAAAGCTGTGCTTTTCAGTCAGGGAAATTTTACCTAATAGCATGCATTGCCACTTCTGCCACTATCCTCCAGATAAGAAAGATCTTCCTAAAAGCCTACACCATGTGCATATTGTCTGCATTCTCAATTCCACACATCCAGCAGTTCCCCCAAGTACTGTTGATCTCATAATTTTATTATTAAAGTGGTTGTCAGCTCAAAGTGAATGAATTTAAGATTAATAAACAACTATGCAACACTGTAAACAATGCTTTGTAGAAATAAGAATCGTCTGCCATCATTCTTCTTCTATGTGCCTCTACCTATTAACTCATCTGACTTGACTTTAGGGAGGCCAAGAGACTCATCATGCCTGGTAATTATTACATGCTAGTAAATAGTAATTAATTCCTTAAAGTCCTCTTACCTGTCAGCTGGCTGAATTCTTTACCTCGCTTAAGAAAACTTGCTTAGGCATCTTCCCAAATAAAGATCTGAAATGTAGATATCGCCAGAGTTGTACTTTATATTCTAGTCTGAGTTCCTTACATTGTTGAGAAGATGGGAATTTGCTCTGTGCCATGTCTAATATTGTCAAAATATAATCTATTCATGAATACCAGTGAATGCAATATTTGTTTCTAATAATATATTTGGAGTCCCAAATGCATTCCCACTTGTCCCAGTCATGGTTCTCAAAATCACTTGCCTTGAAATCTTCCAACAGCTTCTCTTCCAGCCCAAATGGATCCCATATTCTGTTCTTGTCCATTACTTGAGGGTTAATTACCATCTGGCACTTAACCTTTAATTCTGGAATGAGCCAAATGTGAGATGGTTTTGATGTGGCACATATCCAATTGGTTAAGGAGTAGCTGTTGCATACACTGCAGATTGAGAAATCTCATTCCTCCCTTCTTCAAAGGTACAAATGACTTCTTCTTAGCAGTCCTAGGTGCTTTCACTTACCATATAACACCAGGTATAAGTCTGTGTAGTTTGGAGTAGAAAGTGATTTCATATAACTGGAGAAGGTGCCTTATCAACGATATATACCTCATAAGACAAAACATTTTAATTGCCCACACCTTCCTCAGAAAGTGAAAAATAAGTTTATTCAATTATTGAAACTTTTCCCTAAATTCATTCAGGAGTGTTACCATATTAACATCCACCATTCTCTCAAGGTTGGTGTGTAGAGTGATGCCCACATATATAATCTGCTGCATTGTGGAAAACTGGAAGGGAACCTTTTCCTTTAAGCAATCTTCCCCCTGTTATTTAATGGAAACATGAGACAAACACTCACTGTACATCCTAAGGTTTTTGCCACATTGTCTATATTTTCCTCCAGGTTCTAAGCTTAAGGACTATATCATCTTTTAGCCAGGTTGAACTAATCAACTCACCATATGCAACTGTGGTAATCTATCATATGTATTTCTGTCAATGTATATTGCCAACATTTTAAAGATCAGGAGAAAAAAACTTCTACTGCCCTCCATAAGTATAACCATCATAATGAATCAAATTACTTCTGTAGACCAATACATATGGCCACTATTGGTATATCCTCAAATTTAAGCCTAGCCAATTGGACTAGATTTAGCCATAAATGAACACAGTCTGCTCCCCCAACCCCCCTTTAACAAATCATCTTTGTGTGAAAGATTAAATGTGCTATAATCTTTTCAAGTCATCTAGCCAGGATTTTTGTGTAGATATTTATTTCTATTTGTAATAAGGAAATGGGCCTAAAATCTGATGAACCAGGGTATTTGCTTTCCTTGTCTTAGGCAATAAAGTTATGGAGGAAGCCTTGACAACAACAGGGAAATCACCCTTTTTTCTATTTCTTGATATATAGAAAAAAAGTAGGCTGTCCAGTAGTTCTTTAAAGATTTTATAGATTTCTGTTGTCAACCAATCTGGTCCTGGGGTTTTCCATTGTGGAAGACTATTTATACAGTTAATAATCTCTTACCTAATAATGGGGCAATTTAAACTTTTCTACTGTCTTCCTCTATTCTTGGCAGTTGTAGATGTTCTGTGAACATTCTTTCATCTTTTTCCCATCTCTTCCTTTCCTCTTGATATTGTGTTTATAATATCTGTAAACCATCTCATCTTCGGTCACTAGCAATTCTAAGTATGTTTCCTTCTGTTTCTTTCATAGACAGGATTAATAATACCTCCTTCCTAGTTTTATGTCTATATGGTATTAAGTTAGGTAAAGTTATCCCCTTAGCCCAGTGATATAATTACCATCTTTCCCATCTGGCATGGATAGTTTTGAACTGTCGAACTCTGTAATCCATTCTAAAGTTCAATACTTGCAAGGATGATTTGTATTTTAGCTGATTTCTTTATTCTGGCAAGAAAACAGAAGTTATGGGCTATATTTGGATTTGCATTATTAATGTGCTTTTGCCTGAAGTAAGTTGGGATACTTACTGTGCTGCCTACTGTGTGTTTTTCCGAAACAGAGTTGAACAATTATTGTGGCTACTACTATTCTAATGTTATCATAGTCAGATATATAAGGTATACATAGTTAACAATGTTGCTATAATTGCTGGTTCTTGTCATGCTGGACTTCCTTAATTCACCTGTTTGCTATTTCAGTAGAAAATCTTCACTTTAAATTTAAGCCCACTGTGCAGCTTTGCAAGCTGTTGTATTGGCCTGCTGTACATGCTGCTCTGGGCATCCACCAGGACAAGGCTACAACAAGCCTACTGACCCCCTGCAACATATGAGATGCAATATGCTTCTCAAGAACTTCCTTAGGTTAGCACTACTATTTTGATCCTGATGAGAATGAGCAAAGTGACATTGATTCCGAGCTGCAGACAGCTGAGCCTCATACCTCCTCATGCTCATTGTAGTATGTAGTACACTGGGTCTCTCCTTCTGCTAACTGTGTGCAACTGAGCAGTGGTATTACATTGAAATTTTACCATAATTATCCTAGTGAACAATGCATTTTCTTTTAGTTAATTGCATTTTAAGAGCCATACCTAGAAATTCTTCTGCTGAGCAAATTACTGCCCTCTTCAGTTATTGATTAGTGACTGCTCTGTGTGCAGATATTATAGATATTGGGCCCAGTGCCCTCCATATTTCTTTTTGTTAACTGAAATATTTAGGAACCGGTACCTACAAACTGCTGAGGTGGGTGAGCTACTGTCTTGTTCAATGTTACTGTGGCGTAACTAAACTGATAGCGTTCAGAGCCTACCAATAACTGTTCCACAGTGTGTACAAATGATCTGTATGGTACTATGAGCAACTGACTCGTATAGTAACAAAGAACTGCAACTGTACAATTTGTGCGAAAATTTCACAGTATATACCCTAGTTCCATCTTTTCAATGAGTATTGTTAGATTGGTTACCATCAAACCTACCCACAGTATCATCCTAAATACTTCACCCATAAGCTTTTACATTCTCCTATAGTGAGTACTATGACCAACCCATAGTCCTCCATCATCTGAAAACATGGCCCAACAATCTGTCACATCATTTGTTAGCAGTCTTTCCACATTGAGTGTTCTAAGGTAGTTTAGTAACTGCCTTATACTTACTCTTGGTTCAGTACTCCTGTCAATCAATAGTGACACCTGCAAGAGATATAAATATTTAGGAAACATGGAGACAAACCCTTCACTATCTGTAATTATCGCAATTCCATAACAAACAGTCACAGCACAGCATAGATATGCTTAAGATATAAAGAAAAATGTACAGATGTCTCATAGAATCCACTCTAAAAGATTCTTGCCTTCAGAATACAGGGCAACAGCTGCTTCCTCTTTACTCACGCATACCATAAATGAATATAGCTCTCCAGAGTCATCTGGAAAGAAAACTTAATCCAATAAGGCTCAATAAGTCTGATTCCATAGAGACAGAATGGTTTTAGTTGTAAGTGACACTGCTGTTAGATATGCAGACTCCACATTCACCACACTGTCAGAAATAGGGTGACTCTTAGCTACTTGTCTGGTATGAGGATCCAGTATATCAAAAGAACCCTGAGATCCTTTAAACCAGGCAGGATATGACTATGACCTAGTGATGGCCCATGTGGGAATAAATGGTCTGAGGCATTCCACCCAGGAAGATATGAATTGAGACATAACAAAACTTCCTACTCATGATTTGGAGGTAGGAAATATGCTGTTCATGAGTAGTATCTTACTTTTACCCAGAATGATGCCTAAATACCAAGATAAGATAATGGCTTTTAAAAAGGGGCTAACTGGTTGTTGTCATACTAAGGAGACTTAGTATGTGTTGGATGAGGATGAGATGGTAGATCTGATTTCCAGTTTCCCTGTAACTTACTTTCACTTCTCATACCAGGTCATCCACATGATGACTGCTGCCCCAGGGGTGTCTTTTTCTGGCAGAGTCTTCATAATGGGCATTCTAACACAGCAAACTCAAACATGGACATCATCAAGGTGGCACTACCCAGTGCTAATAGTCCAAATAGAAAGATGCCAAAATTTAAGGCCCTCCTAGATCTAGAATACATTATATCTCTGCAGCTACTGAGGCATGGTTTCAGTGCAGTGAGAACACTCCCTCTATACCAGAGTTTAGCAGCTATCATGCCCTTGGGTCCTTAGATAACTGTTGGAGAATACCTTTATCTGATGTCAAACTATGCAAGACCATAATGTGGAGCTGCTAGAGATACAGGTCACTCATAGATCCTGATCAATGTCCGATGCAGACCATGAAACTTACTTTACCATCACTGAGGAAGTAAATATCAAACCAAATACTTTTTCAGTAATGTCATTTATTCAAGCATGGATTGACACACTTACACCCCCAAAAATATGTTCAGCATTTCCTATACTTTGGTATTACCAAAATGCTGGAGCAAATTGCAAAACTAACTATAGAGGCTCTAATGTGCTAGACCTCATGTTTTTTTTTCAAACTATCTTCCATTTACACCACCCCCATCTCCTCATCCTTGATTGCATCTGGCCAAAGTTTAGCATTCTTCTCCATCAGCCTTGGTGGCACTACCCTACTTTCAAATGAGACCATTCTTAATGAATTGTTAGTGACAAACCTACTTTAGCTTGCAAGACATCTAGACAAAATTCTCCCAAATCCCAATAAATGGAATCAACAGAGAGCATTGCCACATTCACCTTTGACTTTTACCAATACGTAAACAGGTGTATATATAGAAAAATTAATATTCATCCACCCTAAATACAATGGTAAATTCAAGGATAAACCACTGGTGTATCTCCTGTCTTAATAATTTAAACCATCTAAGAAAGAAAATAAAGGAAAATGAACCAGTCTATGAAAGGTCAGTCCCTCTACCTGAAGACTACACTAAACTATTATAAGGAAATAACTTGAGTACTATTAGAAAATGTAAAGTGGACTGTGAACTTAAGGTTACTACTGATACCAAAGAAAACTGCAAATTGTTCTTTGTTTATGTCAAGATATGAATGTGCAATGTCCAACAATGCACTGAGCTTATCCATAATAATATCAAACATTCAGATCTTATAGATATACACAATATCTTAGGAGGCAAGTTTAGTGCTAACCGTGCTCCACCTACCCATATTGTTACCCTCACTATCCCTGCAAATTTAGTTCCCCCTGGAATAATTTTGGAACAAGTCTTAGAATCCCCATCAAAGGCTTAAAATAATATTTCCATGGGACCAGTGAATATATCAGATAGCATTTTTGTCAGTACCAAACATGACTATCACAGCCTCTATCTAAAATAATCAGCCTCAGGCTTTGCACAGAGCTTGTATCTGATGCTTGGAGAACAGCCACGTTGACTCCCCTACAAAAGGGAGGCCCTTTCTAGATCCAAAGTTCCATCAGCCTCATCAGCTTTACATGCAAAGTAATGGAACATTTCATAACAGAACTCATTAATGTCTACACAGTAAACTTAATCTGATCTAGACTCCAAGACATTTAGTTTTGTGATAGAAAGATACTGTCTCCTGAACTTATTAAGCTTTTTTGGAAAGGTTGCAAATGTTAGGGCAGTTGCCAGTCAGCACACACTACATATATTGACCTGATCATGGCTTTTGACATTATCCCCAAGCCTGGCATTATAAAAAAATATACAAAGTTAATGTAATCCTGTACATTATCCACTGGAATGCAAATAGACTATGAAACAGATCTGAAGTTGTATAAGTTACTGGGAATCTCTGTAAATGTTAAAATTGTAACTCGTGGGATACAAAAAATGTTTCAGTGCTAGGCCCTTTCTTCTATGATATTTATTTTGCAGACATCTAAGCCAATATGCGATGGCTGCATGCTAGGCAATATGATCTCTTCATTCACCCATCCTAAATAGCCACACCAGGTGTTGGAATATGCACATATCTGATGCAGAACTGCAACCAACATTATGCGACCTAGATAGTCACCTACAGCCCACTAGCAGGGAAGGGGGCCCACTTGCTGAAGAGTGCCCAAAGGCTGTCACAAAACTTACATTTCTTTTTAAGAATGCAGTTGGTTTGCATTACATTTCTTCTTTAAAGGTGCAGACAATGTCCGTATGTTTGTGCCTCTTTAGTACGATGCACACAAATTTAAATTAGAACAGAGTACATCATTTTTCTAGCATGGATTTGGATTTTTTTGTTACGTTTTTGTCATTCTGAATAAAGAGGTAGGTTGGTGGATTTTTTGTTGTGCTGTTGCCATTGAATGGATAGATTAGCAAACTAAAATGCCCAGTTAGGGATGATAGATGGGTTAACTCATTCAGGCTCAACAACTATACCTTCAATACAGGACCCTAGAGCCTGAATCCTTTACACCAACTGCCAAATTGTCATCAGCAGGAGCATTTTCAAAGAATGCTGACTTTCTGTGCAGTTTCATGGAATGTTGACTTTCTGTTCATTTTCAAAGAATATTGACTTTCAAGGGAAGAGAAGTTGACTATTGCTCCTGCAAAGTCTGTTTTCAATGTGTAACTGTTTTGTTTAGCAAACGGTTGTCAGCAGTGTTTTTGCTATACATTTTAAAAGCAATGTTAGTTCCATAGCAGGTAGCATACATGTCTTTGGTGTGGAAGGCTGTGGGTCTACTCCTATACCATGTACATGGAATCCTGATATTGTAGTACCCCTTTAAGGAAAGATGGGGGTACTGTACTTTTGAGTGTGTCTTTCTTTGGATGAGACGCCTAGTAACTACGAGCCTGTTGATTTGACAGCCATTCCCTATTGCAAAATTACCAGCTTACCATTTTTTTATGTAACACAGGCAGTTTATTCTTCAAAGGCAGCAGTTACTGAATTTGTACATGAAACGAAATGTAACATTGATTGACAGCATTCAACTCTTCGTTGGTTACAGATCTCTTTAATGGGAAATTATTCAGATGACTTTTACTTCTTCAGATTGTGTATATTGACTGATATTGGGGGATTGTAATGACAAAAGTTTGAGTGGCTTTTTTTGGTTGAAATGTTCTGTAATGGCTAGTTTTGTCATTATTGGTTCATACATTTTGCTTCAGTGCTTACATGAAACATATTCAAACCTACAAATTGAAAACACAGTATAATATGTGGTGCTGTATTGTACACGGAATATAATTTAATACAATCTGGATGGTGCATCAAATAACACATAAATGTATGCATGGTCCAAAAAATGTATGCAAGGATTCTATGGTTTGAAAACAGCCCAAAGGTAAAATTAATCCGCCACTGGCCAGATGCATTTTCTTTCAATGTGGGTTTCAATGCTGTTTCAATGAATCTGAGACCATAATGCTTTGTGTAGCAAATGACCATCAAAATTTGTGTTACAAGATTTGAAATAAAAGTTAAATCTAATCATTGTGAAAGTAAAGAAGAACATACTATGTACACTGACAGGTCTGAACAGTGTTTATGGTAACTGGAGAGAAATAGCCAAGTAGTAATAGGACACCAGAATGGCTGGGAGGGCTGCTGCTGTGTGTCTGTGTGTGTGTGTGTGGGGGGGGGGGGTTCATTTCCTTGTGTAGAGCCTCATTTGACCATGATCCAGCTTTGACCTGATGTATCAAAAATGGTATCAAACTAAATGTGAAAAGTGCAGCATAGTAACATTTGGTGTTATAAATGGTACACCTTTTCAGACAGATAGAGTCTCTGGGAACTTATGGGCACAGCTATGTTTTATTTGTTCATCATTCTTCTGCCATAGTTAGGAAATCCTTCCATTTGGTCTAGTTGACTTGCAAAAAAATATCCTCAAGCTATAAGGAAGTCATCATACAGTGCAATCTTCCCTTATCAGACCCAATATTAAACACAATACTCCCTTTGGTATGTATAAATTCAATCATTTTGCTCACTTGGCAAGGTCCAGAAATTTCAACCCCCAAAAATTAAAGGTCTTAAAAATTTCAACTATCTTGACAGAGTAACACAAATCTCATTTTACTCAGTAACCTACTAGCTGCTCTGAAGTGACCTGTCTCTCACCTTTCAAGCCATGAAAGGCCTGGTCCTACTCTGCAAATGGCCACACTAGAAACCAGCAAATGCACAAACAAATAAACAAGACTAAACCATGTACACTTCACCTTTCATTAAGAATTAGGCATTCTATATAATTTATTGCTATTTTTACCAAGCACTTTTTCTTGGAAAAAAAGGCAGATTTAATTTTCACCTGTTTCTTTAAAGGACCATTTGCAAGAAATATTTTAGTCACTTTGTGTATTGCGAGATTGTCAGTGTGCTTTGAAAAAACAGAGTGGCTAAAGCGGAGATTATGTTTAACCAATCAAGTGGCCTGTTGATACTACAAAGAGCCTAACAGTAAAATGTCAACAACCGGTGTGCTACTGTGGTGAGTAGGTTCCCTGCACCACTATTATACAACCTGTGCCAAGTCATGTTAGCATAAACACAGGACAAATTAATTTGGAGAGGTGTAGTCAATTTTGATTATTTGCTACACAGGTACATGGCTTGCTATACTTTCTCTATTTTACCATTAGGTGTAAAAAGAAACAAAGGATTTAAGCAAAAGTGCACTCCTACCTTTCTTCTCATATACTTTTACTGCTGGCATAAGTATCAATTGTTCTTTTCTATATTGATTTACTGTGGACAATGGGGGAGTATTCGGAGGCATTGTTTCCATTCTCATCTCCAGATATAATGTGGCCCCTGCTGGAAGGAACATATTGTGATGCAGCAGTTTAAGTTTTCAATTCCACTTTTCTTTTTATATCTTGACTTTCTTGAGCATTCATACATTATACTAAGCATTTCTCCCTGTGGGATACCTCTTGCCCCTGGTTATCTTGATATCCATAGCAAGAAGAATTCTAAAACATGCTTTGAGAGACCATATTAATTTACTCTTGAATCCCGAGGAGATTTCTTACTGATGCATAAAAAGTGTATGCTGTTCTTCATTCAGCTTCATATTAAAATAAAAGTAATTACACAGACAGCACCTCCCAAAAAAAGATGTATAACAAGCTTATTGTTTTTTGTAGTGCAATTCATGATTAGCAAAGCTAGCTGAAGAATAGCTTGTGCTGAAATGTTTAGGATAAAACAGTGTTCCTGTTAGTCTTGTTAACAATGATGCAGCATCTACATTATACCCTATGAGTTACACAGAGCCTAAGATATAGTGGGCATAGTTTATCTATAATACCCAAGTGAAGGATGCTATTAAATGTTTTTGTGAGGTCTAGATGTGCAGTGTGTACTAATTTGCCCTCATTCAGTGCTTAGCGACATAGCTGCTTTTTTAGCACCTGTGGCCAATACCCATAGTGGTGACCCACCTGCCTGGCTCTTCATTTGAAGAGTGCAAAGAAAGTCCTCTGCCCCTTGTACTGTCACTAATTAGCCAGAAATATGCCCCTTTCCCCCTGCCTGCCCCAGTTCATCAATGGAAGAGCAAAACAAAAAGGTCCATGATCTGGCAGATGGTGCTCCTGAAATGCAAGAGGCAATCAAGTTCCCCTTCTGCATCCCCGCCCTACCCCCCTACCTGCTCCTAACATGAGAGGCAATTACAAAAATGTCCTCAATCAGGTACCTGGGGCTCTTGAAATGCAGGAGTCAATCAGGTACCTTTTCTGCACCAATACTTCTTCCTCAGATTTTTGAAGGAAAAAAAGAAACAAACCTTTTTATTCTTATAAACTGTATCAAGCAGTTGTTACAACTTATATCATGCACAGAGTGCTACAGCACTCAGATTTTAGTAAACAAAAAAGAAAGAAAATATTTTTATCTCTTAAACCATAGCAAATTGCTTCCTACAAAGAGTGCTACAGTGCTCAGGTTTAACCACAAATGCAATACCAGATTTTAAAAGGTGCTAAGCACTAGAGAGAGATCAGGATCACTTGATTGTGCCACCAAACACTTTGCACCAAGAGTAATACCCCCTTCACCTCATCTTAGCTATGCTACTAGCTTCAGTAAACTTCTTGAAGAAGTCAACCAGGTTAAGTTTGGAAAGATCTGCCCTTAACAAATCCAAACTGATTTGGGGTAAGAGTTTATAGGTCACCTATGTCTTTATTTATTAATTCCATAATGATCCCTTTCATAGCCTTATAAATGAGGGTGGTCAGACTCATAGGTCTAGAATTTTTTGGTTCCTTTGGCACCCTGTCTTTGTGCAAGAAGATTGGAGTTGCTGTCCACAATTTGTTCAGCACTAAGACTGTTTGAAGGCTATCACTGAATAGCCTCAATAGGGGGCATGAGAGATCCTGTCTCAGGCTGGCCAGTAAGCAACCTGGTATGTTATCTGGCCCCATAGAACCAGTGTCCTTGGTCCATACCTCTGAACTGTCAAGATTTTTGCCTTATATGTTTGGTCTGTTCTTCATAAAATTTGTGTTTTTCTGCCAAATCACTGAGGATTTATGTAACTAAATAATTACACACATTTGGTTTCAGACTTTATATCATTCAGAAAATACATGTTAACACAAAATTGTTATTCTAGCAACTTTCTAAGTCTATAAGAGCAATATTTAAAATATGTCCCTATTTTTGAGCCTTTACCAACCACCTCGATTATTTTTGACTTTGTCCATATTTTTTGCAATAAGAGGTTGAGATGTATGCCTTGGCCTTCTATAGTGCCTTTAGGACTTGCTCATTGGAGAATTGGGGGGTGGGAAAGTAGGAGGGGAGAGAGGTGTAAAGTTAGAGCTAAATTTATCTTCTAGCATATTGATATTGCATACTTGTACCCAGAGGGCATGGACAATTACTTTTAGCTCTACACAGTACTGAGCATTGTTTCTAACATAACTACAGAAAGTTGTTTGGTTGTCCTTTACCTGGTTGTCAATTTCTGATAAGGGACTGAAGTTAATGTTTTTTTTTCCATTTTGAAAGCTACATTTATGTGCAATGAGAATTTTTCTTTTATGATAGACCTTGTTTATATTTGGATTGTACCACTGGAGTTTATTTTGAATTTGGCATTGTATGTACTTCAGAGAGGGACAGATGTATCTATGCAGCAATACATCTGTTGAAAAAAAATTGGCAGTAAAGGATTCTGCATAAACAGTGGGGTCATCAGATGGGTAGGAGATGTTGAACTTCGCCAGGTTATCACTCAGTTTCAGTAATTAGCCTTGGAATCTCTGAATACCAAGTATTCACACTTCAGGTTTCAGTCTTAAGGTGAATGTGACTGATTTATGTTCCAGTTTGACCAGGGAGGGGTTTACATTTGGTGCAGGGCAGAGCTGTCCCATATTGGTGAAGACCAAGTCCAGGATTTTATCCTCCCTGGTTGGGGTGCAGACTAACTGGTCCAAGGAGTTTGTACTGATGAACTGGTCCAGATAATTTATATTGATGAAGTCCAGAAATCTCTGGGCATACATGATAGAGGATGCATATATATCCTAGTCAGTTGAGGGATAGTTGAAATCCCCCTAGAAGAATGATGTTTAGTTTAATACATAGGAACTTCATGCAAATTAGGAGTTAAGGACTGAGAGGTAACTAGAGAAGATTCTGTGGTTAGAAATTATGTGATAAGGTTTCTTGTTCCAGATTGTTCTCTTGCCTAACTAGTCTGCAGGTGAAGTTTTTTTTTAAAAATATATGGAGACATTGCCACCTTTAATGCCTTCATCTAGTGTGGTGGGCCTGTACATGTGGAAGGCATTGCAAGCCTGCAATGATGGGGCTGTCATTGGCCTTGAACAATGACTCTATAACAATGCATATATCAGTGCTATCCATGATATGGAGTGCTTGTAGGAAGTGAAGTTTTTTGTTAAGACTCCTAGCTTTGAACATAAATTACCTTTATGTTGCCCAAATTCAGTTGTGTTACATTGGAAGCTTCTGAGAATTAACATTGCCTAAAAAGGCACTATGGGGGTGGTCAAAGGTTTAGCCAATATATGGAAGCCTTGGAGGGATAGGTGCAGGCCATTCCTAACATAGCAGTTAGGATTGGACCCCCTTTGAATGACACCAGAAACTAAGCCAATTGTTGAAGTCGGTAATCTTTTGTTTATATTGAGGCACGCATGCCATATTTTTCAATTTCCATTAGTGTTATGACTAACTGTAGATTAAATAACAGTGTTAAAAGTTTGTGATTCTTGACTATAATAAATCTGAAACCTGGATATCTAGGAATGGAGACTACTGTCTTTTGTTAGATTAACAGACAAGGATGAATGTTATGGAAATCCAGCCAATGGAAAGGCACTTACTATTGAAAAAAATGGTTACTCATTCCTTTTAAAAAGCATTATTGTCACGTTCAAATAATTGTATTTAATCAGGTTTCAGGTAGTGAATGAATTTCATGACTTGTAGTGATGGAAAGATTGAAAGTATTTAGAACATACGGCATGGCATGTTCCATTATGAGTTTAGTCTTGAGTTTTTAACACATTTCACACTGTTGGAGAGTGGGTACATAACTCCACCAAAGGGTAATCTAATGATCAAGTCTGCAAACTGGTTCAAAGTCAGTGTAAGTGCAGAGGGTACAATAAATGATTTTGTTTACTACAAAATGAGATGGTTTCACCTTGAACTGTGCTGTACTGTAAAATGAAATGCAAATCAGGTACTTGATTCATTAATCAGACTGAAGGGAAATAAACATTTCTGTGCAGAGGTCATTGCTTTTCAGTCAAAGTTTAGGGACATTTTGTTGAAATTAATTAGGACTGATATGCTAAGTACTATGAATAATACAAGATGCTTGCAACAATACAGGTAACAAAAAAGAGCCACTGTATTCTACATTTCGTCTGCAGGAAGCAGGCTTGCATGATTTCAGTGATGGTGACAAGCTGCAAACAAAAATGTATTATTGAGGCATCAGAAACGTTATGCAGCATATCTTTAGTATGGATTTACATCCCACAACTGCCTCATGTATCCCTGCTGCATCTTTAGTTTTAATGACTGCGAAGCACAGGCAGTGCCGTCAACATTTCCAGAGATGTGACTGTCATGTTCACAGGTGTTACAAGAATGACCCAGCTTCATTGTACTGCTTTCCTTAACTTCACTCAACAGTTTATCATCCACCAAGAATATTTTTCTGCCCCGGTATCTCTTCCTTTCTGAATACGATACAGCAAGTCTCAAAACTTTTCTGAGAAAACCCACTCAGGTATTTAACAGCAGGGTATCTTTTCTGTATGATTTGTGGGCCGTAGAGGTTAATACTGTTACTTCTATAGCAGAATATATATATATGGTGGACATGATATTATCTGAATTGTGATTAAAGGACTCATAAAATTTATAAGCCTTAGCTGTTTTATACTAAAAAGTGAATTTAACAAAAAAGGAGAGGCAAACAGCTTAGGTATATCATTTGAAACCAAGTAAATATATTTAGTTAATTTATATTGTTACAACAAATCAAAAAGTGTAGGTAAATTGAATTGAATTAGTTTGCACTATTTTATGCCAGGAAGCTGGTGTTCAAGCATTCCAGAATACTGATAGTATGCAAGCATAGAAAGGACTTTTACAGAATTATGATTTAATGCATTTTGTTTTCAGAAATGGGTGCAATGTTGGTGAGGGGGTCCAGGAATGGCACTACTGCCATCAATAAGCATTTTAAATGTTTTCTGGATCGGGACAATCACAAAAATAAATAAATAAATAAATAAATAAATAAATAAATAAATAAACAAACAAATAAATAAATAAAATAAAATAAAATAAATCTAGACAGATACCATGTTCATTCTAATAGCAGATTAGTCCACCAAAATTGTAAATTCCAGTTTTTATTGAACAAAAACTAATTAAACATATAAAGTAAACAATATAGTTTAGGGCTTTCATCCCTACACCTTGGGACTTCCTCAGAGCAAAAAGATGTACTTTCCTAAGGTTTAAATTATGTGTACATTTTAACCATTGGGTAATTGGTTAAAACTATTAATCAACATTTTAAAGGAATAGTAAAACATAAAATTAAATTACCTATAAGACCAGCCCAGAACAAGTGAAATAATGCATTGAACCACTTAAAACAATTTTTAATCTTGTAAGATAAAAAAACTACTTTCTGTAAATTAAGTGAAGTTAAAGAATGCTGATGAAAAAACACATTTGTAGACAGCACAGACAAGCTTAAAAACAGAAAGTGAATATAACTGCCTTATTGTAAAGTTTAAAAAGGTCATTTAGAAATTGTTGTAAAAATACTTGCAGTACTTAAACTGAAAAATATTGGTATTTGTGTGTGTAAAAATATCACTCTGGATTACAATTTTGCTGGTCTTATCTTGAGAACTGGCTTTATGGAGACATGGTCATTTAACCCTGGTCAAACTGTGGCATCTAATTTCACTTACCAAAATAATTCTCAGTACTCCAATTTGTTTTCCCAATGTCCCCCTCTCACATTTTGTTGGACAATTTCTAAGATGATGAATTTAAGTTTAGCAAACCCCGTATAAATTTGGAAATGTTTCAACAGTACATTCTTCTTACGTGGTTTCAAATCATACAAGTGTTCATCAATCCTTTTGGCAAATCATCTTTCCATCTTCCCTACATAGCAAGCCTGACATTGGTCACATGTTGCTAAATAGACTAAGTCCTTAGAATCACAATTTCCTTTCTGAAAGGTAATCTGTGTTCCCCAGTGATTGTTTAAAGAAAGTGTGATATTTTCATTATTATAGGGACAAACTCTACACCGTCTGCAATCTGCAGTTCCTAGGGGTCAATTTTCTGTACCTTTCTCCAGAATGCCCTTAATATTATTTCCACCTTGTAAATAAAAAAATGTAGTTTCTCCCACTTCGTCAAATAATTATGCATCCATTTTCAAAATGGACCAATTGTTTCTAATGATGTTTTTCACCACCCTGCTGGTTTCATTGAATTTAATAGTCATAACATTTTGGAAAGTCTTCATACTGATTCTATCTCTAGAAGGTACAGATAAAACAGCTAAGAATACTCTTGAGTAATTGATCTGCATACTTTGTTATTTTACTTTTATTATGTGTGAGCTATACTGTTATAGCTTAATAAACCCTTCTTTCCTTATACTATAAAACACATTCTTGTATGCTGTCTTTGGATATCCAATTATTTGATATTTAAAATACAGAGGAAATGTGGTTTATATATAGATGTATGGAACAGAACCATCTCATCACAATGTTTTGGTTCAGAATGGTATAATGCCTTTAATTTATTATGTTGACTATAGCACCTCATTCATTAAATACTTTCACAGTTTTGTTACATAATGGTATAACACCTGTTATTTATGAAGCTGACTGAAGCCTCTGATTCAATAAAGTCAGTTTTGCCCTGTTTTTTTCTGTTATTCCGGGTTGTGTTGTCACTAAGAACTTTGTATTTCATAAACACATATATGAAAATCGCTATCATTTGAATTAGTTTGCATGGATTATGACTTAATTTTGATTATGCTAGTGATAAGCACATTGGCTTTTGATTAAAGCCTCATACATTAGTGACTCACACTTGAAAAGTGTTATCACTAAGCATGAAAGGACCAGTTAAACACTCTTAAAACTAACTGCTTCACTGTTAAAGTGTTTTCAAATGAGGGTGGTTTTGTGCACTTGCGCCACCAACAACATGGGCAGCTGTACCACTGATGGCATCTGTTATTTAAACATGCTAACTCCAAGATTAATGTTACTAACAGCAAAGTGAAGTCTCTTAGAACATGCAATGTTGACCTCTAAAGAAAAAAAATCCCACATTTGTGACTATACATTAAAATGCTGGTCATAAATTACTTACAGTTAAGCAAGGAATTGTCATTTTTCTATCATGAGAAGAAACATTTTTTGGAAGAAATTGGTTTGTTTCACTTGCTCTATTTTTTTCAGTCCTACACCATTTTTCACAGTGGTTTAATGTGTCTCAGACTGTACACTTTGATACTTCAGTCATTAGTCTCAAATTTGTTAGGGTAAAACACATCACGGTTTCTACATATGGAATTTTTAGTCATTTTAATTGCCAGTCTTATATATGAAAACTTAATGCTTTCCTTCAATGTTTGATTTTTTGAGCTATAATTATTGATTTAAATCAACATTCTATATTTTTATATAAGTAACTATTCTTCCTACAGTTATAATATGTGACAATAGTTCAAAATATTCTACCGAATCAATTCATGATCCTTTGTTTATTTTGTTTATTTGATGCTTATTATCTGGGTAGGTATACAACAGTACAGAACCAAGAAATAGTGCAAGGAAAAAAGCACAATGCAGCTATAGACATGAGTAAATTATAATGTTTTGCACAGAATCAAACTACAGAATTACAGTAATGCAAGAAGTGCATTTAGTACAGTAAAACAAAACAGTGTGATTATATACAATTGAGTAAATTGTTTAATAGGACAGCATGAAAAACATTCAAAGCTATGAGACATCTTTAAAGTAATTCTGCTTAATTCATCAATGTGCAGCTCTAGGGTGGCCTAATGGTTAAGGTGTTTGCCTTACAAACACAAGGTACAGTTTTTTTCTCACATAGAGGATAATTGGCTAGGCTTAAAATGGCTTTCAATGGCAATTAGCCTAGTACTAATCTATGAATCTATGAATCTATGAAAACAAGTTTAGATTCTGTCCCTTTATTGGTAATATCATACTTTTTGTTTAAATATTTAATTGATTGTGATATGTACTGAATATTTTTTTTAAGTAGCTGGACAGCCTTTCTGAAAGCTCATGCCTTGGTACTACATATTTTAGATGAGAAGCAATTATTTAACCTTCTCTATGTATCGCCATATGTATTATCTGTGGAAGCTAGCATAATATTTTATCCTGCTCACTTCCTCCTAGATGTAATAATGATGTTTTCAGTTTGGCAACATGTGTAATGTTAAGTGCTGAGGTCTAATTTTGTCATTTTTGTATACGTATTCATCTTTGGATTTAAAAGGAAATATTGATCAGTCTGTATCAAAGGTAAGAAAGGCTTTTCATGGGATACCATTGCCTTTTTCAGTATGTGAATACAGTTCTATTTTTTTTATTTTAGTTGAACAAATTTCTGACCCCATACTCTTGTTGTTATCTAATTAAAATGCTGTTTTCTTCACTATCACATATGTAGTCATGACTCTGGGACACCCCTTGGGTGTTGTAACCACTTTTACTTTTACTTAAAGAGACCATAAGCCAATTTTCTAAATATAAAGTCAATCTTCTAATACGAGTGTCAAAGGAAATCAAAGTTTACAATCAAACATTCCTTTGAGGAATCACTAGAGCAATTTTTTATTTGGCACTTTCATTTATTATTCTTAAGACATGCTCAAATTTAGATACTCAAGAAAATCGGCTTGTTTAAATGAAATGCATTAAATGAAATGTAGTAATGCCATTAGGTGGCTTAATTTAATGTTATGCATTTCACTTACAAAAGCCAGCCTTTTTTTTCTTTCCATACTTATACAGCACTCCTCTTACAGCTCAAGTTGCTAGTAATGTCGTGGAAACAGATAGCACAATAGTCAGGAACACACCGTGGGAAAATATTCTAGTCAGCAACTTTTAAAGTTGAATATATGAGACTTGTACTGTTTGTAGCTCTTTATTAAAGCTGCTTCATAGTCAGTAAATGACACTCTCCTGATCTTGGTAGCTTTAAAACATATGAACTTCACATTGTGGTCTGCTGTGTTAGCTAACTGCATTGGTGCTTGTACTATGATTTTTGCTTTTCTGAGTCTCAGAAAGGAAAGACACACCATTTGGACATTAGTGATAAGATCTAAATCAGAATCTGCAGCATTCATGGAAAGACAAGCAATGAAACAGTATGTTTGCCATCTCAGCTCTGCATTCATGATAATGAATAAGGCAACAGGCTAATATGGTTGTTTCTTATGTAAAGCTGTGTGAAATTATGGAACAATCTATAAACTAATGAAAGAAAAAGGACAGTACAAGTGTTAACAAGTAGCTTACTATAGAGTGAATATAAGAATAGGTGAGTTCCCATTCTCAGAATCAGTCCAAGATAGGAAACATTCTGTAAAATCTGTGAACTGTTTGCCATAACAGAAAATATAGTACAAAGTGGTTTTATGTCTCAGATGCTTACTAAAAAAATATGCAGCAGTTATGGCACTTTTTTTTGTATGACAGACTCCTATGCAAAACAGCTGAAGGCAAACAAAGAAACAAGTAATATAATCTGATAGAGAAAGCATTGGTGGTTCTGGTGTGTGTTAGTTTATGCATGGGCATTCTCAATCTGGTTATAGTAAAGTAGGTTTGGAGTGGAAATATCCAACTAATAAGACTAAGGATTGAGCGAGCTATGCCTTCAACAGATAGTAAATTCTACCAAAGACAACTTTTCATCTCTAGTTTTCTCATTCAGAATAATGATGCCCATTAAGAAATAATGACAACTCAGAAACAGATGATGAGTTATATAAATACATGACATGCTAAGAATACTTTTTGTGGCAGCTAATCCAGTAAGACACAAAAATATATATACAGAACTAAAAGACATCCAAAGAACAGCCTTATCTTTCTTGAAAAGTGACAAGTGCTGTCATTCTCCACAGGACTCCTTTCAATGTGTTTAATACAGAAACTGTCAGTGACAAATAGACTAATTCTTAATGAAAATTAAAATTAGACAGCTCTGCAGTTAGCAGAGAGAACATTCTCAGAAAGAGCTAACTGGATAAAATATAATTTAATTTGATAAATAAATGTACTAGTGTAAAGAAAAATCAATAAATCTGTCATTTAAATGGAAACAGGAATAAGATTGTGTAAGGAAAAATCAATATATCTGTCATTTAATGGAAAAAACAGGAGAAAGACTATAGCAGTGTTGAACATATTTGCTCAGTATGTGCAACAGAAATGCAAAAACCTACATTTAATCATGAGACAGAATGAGAGATAGAAATACTTTGATTTGGGGACTTTATTAGAGATCCTTAATCTGTCAGTTAACATAGAAGATTTAGGCTGTGAGCTGTTAATAAGTTACTTCCTGGGGTACAGGATTTGATTCATTCAGACTTTGTTTGAATGTATGTGACCTTGCGCAAGTCACTTAACCAGACAGTGTTTTGGGGTAATTGGGAATTTGGGCTAGGCTCATTAATGCTCTCCTGTACTGCATGCCTTGCAACTGCATATGAACCAGGTGTTTAAACAGATAATTATATTTAACAATAACCTAGACTGTCACTGAGCAAGCTACAGATGAGCATACTAAAAGAACTGGAACAGTACCATACATGGCAGGAAATCATAAAAACTCAATTTTTCCCAAGTATTGGGCTATGCTATGCAGTTGTTGCACACACTGTTCTACATATATTGAGGGTGGAGTAAATGACTATTCTTAACTAGTTTGAGATGACCAAGATTCTCACACACACAGTGTATGAGAACATAAATGAACTGGATGCAGATATCATTTGAACGAACATTTTCTTTTACAAGTTAAAAAAGGAGAAGAGGCCATGCTTAGGTACAAGGTGTGTTATCGTAGAAATGGCACACATCCAGCAGTGTTCTGACACCAGACGCCATAGGCGGAGGACATCTACACCCTGGAATGATGTTATTACTACAATAACACACAACCCGGGGCATTACTGCACTTAGAGAATGGCCTCCCTCTTAAATTATTTTGTATTTGTTTTTTTAATTATATTTTGGAGGTAAAATACATCCTCTGCCTAATACCTAGAATTTGTAGTATATTGGTATGTGTAATTTCAGTTGAAGGAAGTATATTATATCCAAAATATAAGTTATGTTAAGTATTTGATGACTACACACACACTCACACGCACACACATATTCACAAACCTTCAGAAGCAAGTACAGACTCATACACATATACATGGAAACACACATATTCAGAAACACAGACATTCAGACTCACAAACATATACATAGGTGGAAACACACACACACACACTCGAACAGACACACACTCACTCACAAACACACACACACATACACACACACACACACACACACACACACACACACACACACACACACACACACACACACACACACACACACACACACACATCTTCAGAAGCAAATATAAACTCACACATATAAATGAAAACCCACATATTCAGAAACACAAAGATTAACGCACATATACATAGGCAGAAACACATACATGTACATGCATGCACACACACACACACACACACACACACACACACATACACAGCAATTAATAGCTACATTAATTCTCAGATTTATCTTTGTGGGCAAATGAATGAACAGAAAATGCACACACACACACACACACACACACACACACACACACACACTGAAAGCACTGTAACTGTTTGCCCCCCCCCAACCCCTTTTACTGTATGTGGTTTTGCTTCTCTAGTTATATCACTGAGGATTAAAGTCAGTCAATGTCAGGGAGTAAAAGTTTTCCTAATGAATCATTGTTTATTGCAGTCAGCAATGTCTCATTTCCCTCCCTCCTGCTCACACAATCTCATTTATGCTCTCATGTACACATGCAAGTACACATGGACACGCAAACACACACACTATTCTTTTTTTGTTTTGTTTGCTATTTCTTTTAATTTTACACTCATAGAAAAGCAAAGAGTTATTTAGCAAGTGTAAAAAAAATGACAATTGTTTGCTTCTTAATTGTCCAAGCTTCATAACAGCTAAAATGCTACCATGAAGAGGTGGACTTACACGGGTCTATATCACTTCAGCGAAAACCCCATTACCCGAACACCCATACATTGACCCCCATACCTCGAACCGCGAAATTCCCGAATGCACTAAACCGCAAAAACTAAAATATCGAACTGCCATAGTTGGCCAACCCCACCACCCGCTACTTAGTACCTACCCAAACAAAATAAATAAACCACATACATACACTAACCAAACCCTACAGACATACAACCAAACAAAAGAAATAATCCACATACATACATTTAACAAACCCCATTTCTAACACTGCACTAAACCTCACATACACAACTATCTATGCACTATCCTTAACCCCTCCCTAACCCTAAGGTCCGTAACTACTGCACAGTTCCCCTACAGACATACACCCAAACAAAATAAATAACACACATACATACACTTAAAAAAAACCCTACATCTAACACTACACTAAATCTTACATACATTAACTATCTATGCACTTGCGTTAACCCAAATCCTAACCCTAAAGTCCTATCTATCGCACACTTGCCTTACGGAGGTATACCGTAGATGGGCCAACCAAAACAAATCGACATTTCGGAGTTTGCGGTTTTGGACGTTCGAGGTTTACGTACTTTGCACGATATGGTTTGACGTATTTGTGTTCGTGTAAAGGGGTTTCCGCTGAAGTAATATTGACCCAACTTACACAGGTAATGCCCACTGAAGAACATGAATACCCTGCTGGAGAATGTTCATTTTCCAGACAGGTTTTAATGTCCAATCTGTCCATTTTCCAAGCCTCATTAAAGTATAGATTATAATAACAATGGAAAAAGCCAAATACAAATACTGTAACATTCATAATTTATTATTACTATGCTTTTTACAATCACAAAATAAAAATAACTGGACTAGATCAGGTTAAAAAACATAAGCTTTATTTTTGTATAAACCAAACAAAAGTATGAAACATACTGCATCTCAGTAAAATGTTACCTGAAACAATTTGGAACAGTTGCTTTCAGAATCATTTAATAATTCCAATAAAGAATAAAGAATAATCCACAAGCCAGTGAACAAAAAATATGTAGTTAGTATGACACACAGTACACTTGATACACTTCCTGTTTTTTACTTCTTGGTTTGCAGTACAGCCAATGGTTGTCTCATAGTCACATTTTTCATCAGTCAGACACTTCTAATGGTATTCAGTGAGGGACATGAATCCTAGAGAAATAACAAGCCTTCCTCCAAAAGCAGTCGCTTACAGGTGGTTGGCCATAGGCCTGAAGTCCAAATAATTCTACATTGCTTGTTTAAGCTTTACATTTTTATTAAATGTGACAGAAGATCATTTATGGAAATTAATGCTCTGGCTAAAGGGCACTTGGCAGAATTTCAGATGATTAGCATACTTCTGTGTCACCAGTCTGCATTACATCTGTGGAAATACAATTTGATTAATTAATGTGCTTATTATGGAAGACTGGAACAGCTACAGAGTGTGGGGGAGAGGTGATAGAAAGTGATATGAGGCTTGAAATGCCTTCTCAACAACCCTTAGGAAGGAGCATATGAGTGCATTACATATTGAAGTAGGAAGGAATTGCTACCTTTCAAGTCTATCTCTCAGTGCTGTCCCTCCTAAAAGTACTAGACATGCTTAAAACTTTCATTGTGTAGTACTTCTCTTTTAAAAAGAGAGAATTCAAGTGCTACACCATCTTACAGGAATTCAGCTATAAGGAAAAAACTGGCGAAAGCCCCTTGCATCTTATCGTATGATAGAATGACGATGCCAATGCACCTTTTATGATATGTGGGTATTCTGTTGCCTTCTGATATAATGGACTTTTGGCTTAGTATGTCTTGCAAACAGCAACTCGTGTTCCTAGATGGTTTATTTATAATGATTCTTTCTGAAGGAAGCATTTGCTAGAGTTTAGATACATTTTCTATGATGACCTTCTAGATCAGAGAAGGTCTACTACCTATCAAAACATTTAAATGGCCATTTTTTTTCTACATTTATGACAAATAAGGCATGAGTGATAAACCTTTTATGGGATCTGCACTGAAATAGTTACATTATGGAAATGAGGTTAGTCAACTAAGGTACGTGAATGTTAGATTTGTAATTACTTATGTATCACTATCTTTCTTACAACAATACTATGTAATCGTTAGGGTGACTCAGGATATCTTATGGTGACTTGTTTTTCTTATTTCTCATTCTGAAAGGCACTATAGTTGTAAGACAAATGCATAGCTCTGAACATAAGATTGTTCTGCTATGAATTCATAGGTATAGTCATAAGAAATTCTAGGTAATCAGTCTGTACACTATCACATGCCAAATCAATAATCAGATGTGAGAATCAAACTCTGTACCCTGTGTCTGTGAGATAAACATCTTCACCATTATGCTAATCACCAGACCCCCTTATGTCAACCACCAATATAAATTTCTTAACAGCCCTGCTTTAAAGTAAATATCATTATGGAGTAAAACTATTTTGGAATGCTGCAAATTAAAATACTGTATCCTCACATCAGAGTTTTGTTTATTTAATCAAGTTAATGTTCCTAAAATATATTATCCTCAGTTCAGTGTTTTGTTTATTAAGTCAAGTTAATGTTCTTAAAATAAGCAAATATATTCCAGTTTATACTCTCTGCATTTTAGTTAAACCATCAATTTACTAGATCATATGTCCTGGTGAGTTTTGTACCAGTAGCAAGCCAGGTAGGGTAGACCAGATGTGTTCACCCCTCAGAACAGTTTTCTAACTACTTTGTGGCATTCTCAGGCAGGTTGAGACACTGAGACATATAGTCACATGTGGTAGATCTACCAAAAAGACATCCTTCTAGTGGTCCTCACCTGTGCAGGAAAGTGTCAGATATTATATGTTTTTACTGATTTTAGAATGTATAAAGATCTTGTTAGATATAAAGAATGTATAACTGCTTTCCTTTATTAATATGGAATTGTTTTCTGTACTATGGAATTTACTAGTACACAGTTCTCCATTTCATTGACACTCTAAATTACTTTACCATGGAATGGAACTATGTGGCATTCCAGCAGTTTGTTTTGAAAGGAAAGACAGACTACATTTGGGTTTGAAATCAATCAAACTTCCACAAATAGTAATGGACCAGAGGTGCTGCTGTGCATTTCTTTCTTTTTGTCTGGGACTGTTATTTGAACATTGGAATCGCCAACTTAGAGAGACTGTTAAAACAAGGATTATTGCATCATAGACTTGCTGGACATTATTTTCATTTGAAGATTTCTGTCATCTACAGTAAATGATTGGAAAGCAAAACAAGATATGCAAACAACATTGTTTTCGATAATCACTCAATCCATATCAAACATTTTATTTTATTTTCCTTTTGCAACTGCAGTTCTGTCTTGTATATATAATCAGATATTTTTAAAGTGAAACATTTTCATTTGTTCATTCATAAAATCTTGTGTCTGATATCTTATTTTACAAGAGAAGGATAACCTCACAGCATTTGTTGTGAGTGATGTTATCCATATAGACTGTTTATCTATCAGTTATTACAATTGTTGCTTTGTTTATTTGTACACTGGTCAGTATCTCAGGTCCTAGCATCAGACTATTAATGTTGAGGGGTCAGGGTGTATGACAAAAAAAGGAAAGAAGCACTATCACTGGAGAGGTACGAGTAACTCATTCGATGAAACAATATAAGTGCATATTTTATAAAAGCAATTTGGTTAAGTTTCAGTTACTCTTGGTAAGCTGGTTCCATTCTGAAGTGGGTAAAATGGCGGGAATCTAGTGATTATAAACAACAGCGTAAAACTTATTTCGATGTGACAAGTGTTGGTCAGAAGCAAAGGCAGTACTGCACATTTGTCATAAGCTGTTATGGTCAGTCACCAGTGGTTCAGACATATGCCCTGTACACCATACACTTCATATTACTTGGCTAGAGCAGTGGCATTAAACCTCATCTATATGTCTCTAAAAGCAGGATCTACAGCACAAGGATTTAAAGTTCATATCCTGTGCATGATATACTGGGGAAGAATATGTTCCAAACCAGATTCTTACAACCCGCAAAATTATTTTGTCACAAAAGTGTGTGTACTCATGCAGACACAAGTTAAACAATATAGCTGTGCTCCCAGCAATAGTTATTTTACTTTTTAATTAGAGAAGCTAGGACACTGGCATGAGGAATGCTACAAGATGTCAGTCACACAATTATTTAAAAAGTGCAGGTCAAAAGGACTCAAGCACTCCCACATACTGGCTTGTATATGGATAACTTAAACGTAGCCTCATGAACAGTTAAGTTCAGTTCTCCACACACAGAAAAAGCCTGATTGGGACTTCTTGTGGTATGCAGCCAAAGGACCACTCAATGTGTTCTCCAATGATGTTAAAATGCAGTCTGGGTTAAAGACACTAGAGGAATTGAGACTCAAAGGGTATGAAGCCACTTAGAGGGGGAGAAGGAGCAGTAGCAAAAGCGAGACACAGTGCAAGAACTAAAACTGCTTGAAACTGCTGAGGTGGCAAAGGTGTATGAAGGAACAGAGAAGAAGCAAAACCATGAGAGAGAATATATGTCCCTTTATTATATTCATATCATTAGCAGTAAGAAACTCAGCCCTATGTGCCAAGGTCACTTCTAAATTTTTCCACAATAGAGAAAGTCTTTGACCATTTTATAGAGGCATTTGTAAGTGTGTAATATATGAACTAAATTGAACAAGGACAAATGCTGAGAATTTAGCTCTGCACTCATGGGTAAACTCTGCGTGCTATTAGCAACATGGCAGATGATGACCATGTCAACAATACTGAAGTGTGTCTTTTTAGAATGTTTTCAAATTACACCTGAAATTTATGGATATTGTTAGAGAAGATTAAAAAAAACCTGAAGATAGTTTTTGTGGTTTCACTGTAGAAATAAGGACTTGCTTTCATAGGTCATTGAGTGGACATCCAACTAGCACTTCTGTAATAGTAAGAGACCTTAGAATTAGAAAAAAAGCACTCAGTAACTTGCTTGGGAGTGTAAAGCTCATGGTGACACAGCAGAAATGTCCATCAGCTGAAGCCATGAGTAAAAGTGGTAACTTTTATATAATTAGTAGGGTGCAACTGCAAAAGAGGGGCTCTCCTTGCAGTACACAATGGTCTATGAGTTCGACAGGAAAAGGGGGAAGTCACTAGACCCAGTCTTGTACTGACAGAACCCCCACTGTAAAAGTAGCTGACTCCAAATCCAGCTCCAGACAAGTGATAAGTGGAGTACCTCAGGGTTCAGTCCTGGGACCGCTCTTGTTTGGCATCTACTTCTTTGAAGTACAGGCCAACACTACAGGACACTGGCTAACAAAGTTCACAGATGGCTGCAAACTGGGAACCATTATTGAGTCACCAAATGATGTGGATATTCTAGAGAAGAGCCTTACAGAAACAGATGCTTGGTGCCAGAGCCATGGGCTCAAGCTTAATGCCAAGAAATGTATAGTTATTCCCTTTGGTAAAAACCATGTACCATGAATTACCACATAGGTGGCAGTACACTAAACACTGAAATTGTAATGAGAGACTTAGGGACACATGTAGACAGTGGTCTCACCTTCGATAGCCACATTACCACAACAGTCAGGAAATCCTTCTATGTGGCATACCTCATCACTAAGGGCTTTTCATCCAGAAAAAAGGAGGTCATTGTCCCACTGTACTCATCCCTCATTAGACCCATTATAGGGTACAACGCCCCATGTGGTATATACCTCACAAGACATCTGCAACAGCTGGAAAGGCCACAGAAATACCTAACTAAAAGTATCACAGGTCTAAAGCAGATACATTATGCTGATCATCTAAAAAAACACCAGCTATACTCTGTGGCAAATCGTCTACTCAGACACAATCTCTGCTTAACATACAAGGCCATGTCAAACCCTGAGCTGTTGGACATCCTCCACTTGAAGAAATCTCAATCCCTCAGAGCCACACACTCCAGAGATCTAAATCTTGTCATCACAATGAACAAAACATGCTGGAGGGATAGGTTCCTGACCCAGAGACTCCCCATACTCTGGAATAGACTGCTCATACATGTCAAGCAGAGCACCTCGTTGGCTCTATTCAAAAGGAACCTTGACGATTGGATGGGAGATAGGAAATTCACCCCAGGGATCACATCAGTTGCCCTGCTAGACAGGGGTCCAGGGAAGTAAATATTGTGGGAAGAAATATCCAGGGAGTTGTTATGGCTAAGCTTGTATAGGCCCTAGGGCCGATAGCCTAGTACCAACCTATGAACCTATGAACCTATGTCCTGGCTTAGATATTTCCAATGAAAATGAGTGGGACATGTGTGTTCCAAATATTCACAGAGAAAGGGAGGGTAAAAAAAAAGTCTTACAATGAAACTAGAAGAGGTAAATCCCACTGTAGTATTGGGTTGTTTTGAAAGTGCATATGCTCCAGATTATCAGAAGGCCCTGTACTACAGAGTAAGTAAACAATTTCTAGGAGGTATGCTGCAGCTGTGAGGAGCATTACTTGACTTGGTAGTCCACTACAGTTATTGTGATAGAAGAGAGACAGACAGAAACAAAACATGCTGGAGAGACAGATATGTGTCCCAGAGACTGTCCCTCCAGTGAAACAGGCTTCCCATCCATGTGAAGCTGAGTTTGTCTTTTACCCAGTTTAAGTGCAACTTAGACCAGTATATGGGGACTATGAATTTACACCAGGCCTGACACCCATGTCCCTTATGGACAGAGGAAGCTTATAAATGCCTGGCCCTCAATGTCTTATTTGGATACAGACAACAACAAAAACCCAGTACCCAACTGGAGAATAATTATTTTATGTGTATAAACACAAAAAACAGACCGGTTTCAGCCCAATGGCCTTTTTCAATGTTGCATGTCAACCGGTCTACTTTTTGTGTTTATACACATAAAATATTATTCTCCAGTTGAGTGCTGGATTTTTGTTGTTGTGAGTTTTGTTTTTTTGAGCCTGTGTGCCTGCCGTCCTTGCAGAGGTCATGGTTGTGACAGTTCCCCTTATTTGGATACAGGATATAATTATTCTTCTGGGAAAACTTGGCTAAGCCTAGAAAGGCCCCCCCAGCTGGTTAGCCTAGTAACAATCTATGACTCTATTTATCCATGAGACACCTTTTCAGATTACACTGAACAGTATTTATTTGGATTTGGATTATGAAGGGATGCAAGAATATAAGAAGGCAGCAGTGCTGATGCCCTGATAGGAAATGGCTTAACTGATACAGTACCTTGTGTGCATGTGGTTACATGCAGGGAAGAATGGAGATGAGCATGCAGAGAAGCATAAAGGATGAGACATAGTCAGTACCCTCACCTCTGATAGAAGCTGGTAATGTGGCAGAAGTTGAATAACAGTAGCCCAAATCTCAGCCATGAGTATCAAAAGGTACTGGAGTTCATTTGACTTTCAATGGCAAACAAAATCTGTATGCTGAGGACAAGGGGTACTGAACAGACAACAGGCTCCTGGATGGTTTAGGAGAAACAAGAGGGAAAAGGGGTGCAACGGTTGACAGAACCAAGAGCTTATCATTAAAAGCACTTCTGGCCACGGTCCACGATATTCTATTTTCACTCCATCTAAGCATAAAGCAAACAAAGAGGAGATTTATGCAAAATTTTACATAGGTCAGATATTGCAAAAGATGTAACAGGATACTGTAAAACATGTGAGCAGTGACAAAACTTTGTCAATGCAAAGGACAAAGCTAAGATGCATTTTTTTGTTATTGAAGAACCATTTCTGAGGGTAGCTACTGGCAGTGTGCGGTCTCCAAGTACTGAAGCACAACAGCTAAGAGGAATATTTTTATGGTGGAGGATTATGGTATAAGGTACCCTTAAGGTACTGACTTTGACCATCATTGAGGAAAAAAAAAGCAACAAATAATTTGTTAGAAATTTTCAGTGGGGTAGGTATTCCCTGGGAATACTGACAGACAGAGGATATAACTCAATATCTGACCTGTATTATTTATAGAAGTTTTCTAGACTAAAGCAGTTAAAAAGTGCCCCATACCAATCACAGACAAATGATTTGGGTAGTGTAACTGCACCCTTAAAACCATGCTAGCAAGATTTGCAGATTATTTAAAATGGGATTAGGATAAATGTCTACTCCATCTCCTCTTTGCAGACACAGAGATGCTCTAAGAGTACACAGTTTATTCTACTTCTGTGCTACTTTATAATCATTTGGTGAAGGGGACTCAAAAATTCTTAAATGAATTCATGAGTGGGAGGGTGCAAGCAATCCCAACAGTAAGTGTATTGTGGAATATGTATTGATTTTTTTTCACTACTTTCAGTTTATTTGATTACTTTTCATGCAAGCTGCAATCCCATGTATACAGATTTCCTTGGCCATTGAAAGTCAAAATAACTCCAGTACCTTTTGATACTCATGATGAGATTTAGGATTGCTACTGTTATCCAACTTCTGCCACATTACCAGCTTCTATCTAGGAGTAGTCACTGAACATACTTCTGCTGTACGTCCATAACCTGTGATGTATTTATCCTGTGGCAGAATATATTGAATTACTATGGGGTCATTATTTGTTTCACTGTACTTTGTAACAGAGCTGATTCAAACTAGCTTCCATTTTATGATTACCATTATACAATGTCTGACCTACTCATACACGGTCTTTACTATTATAGGTGACACAATCCCCTGGGTGCCATTATCCTCAAAATGTCATAAAGGGAGCATTGTTTTCCTAGGAGCTGTTTTCTTACGTATCATTTGACTCGTAGCAGCACTACAGCTGTCACCTTCTTTAGTCTGTGAACACAATATTCCCCTGGGTTTCATACACTGTTACTGTCTGGAAGCACTGTATTCTTGGCAGCTGTTCCTTGATATAAACTGTCTGCATTATCCCATTTGTCATTAGATTTAAGTTTATCTGTGTTTTGTCTTGTTTTTTGTAGTGCCAAGCTATTATGCCTATCTAAGACTATTCCTCATTAATTGCTATTTCACTTCATCTTTGGTCACAATGTTCTGACAGAAGCATTTTCTGCTGCAGCTTTCACATCTGGTAACGTCAACTCATGCAGCATTCCCAGACCGGTCTCTGCTCCAGCAGTCAGAATCTGTCAGAATAACTTCGTTTTTTTCTAAAGAAGTACACCAGAGGGCTTGCTTTATCCTTCCATTGTTATAACTCCAATAGTCTTCAGAAGACAGATACTGACTTTCTTTTTCAAGTTTCACTAACTGATAAAGTACACACTCTAGCAGTAATATACTTAAGGGTAAGCTTGCTATGCTGTTATCTCACTGCGTTATAAATATTTTTATAAAATGAGGAACTCAGATTTGCAAATTAATTGGCCAAACCCTTCCTCCACCTCTACCACTCATTAAATAATTCATGGTGAGCAGTATATATTATTTCTCTTTTTATATATGAACTACTTTTCATTTTTTCCCCAGAACTAACCCTTGAACTGCTGACCTTTCCCATTTTCAGTTCTTTCTGCAGTCTAATTGTACATCTTTTATAAGGTGCTCATTTCTTCTCATAAACAAAGTTTAACTAGCAAAAACACATGAAGTGTCCAGAGTTTTTGAGAGGCAGATACAGTTGAGCAGAATAAATATTGAAGGATTTAGTATTATCAGGACTCTCAGTTTACGCACTCAACCAGTGGGTAGAGAAATCATAATACACAAGGTACACTTGAGATAAAGTGAAGTCTTGTTTGTGTGTGTATACATATGCATGCATATCTATGAGAATGTGTACGTGTGTACATGTAAGCACGTACATATACACATGCATACATCTGTGTTTTTGTGTCTAAGTTTATACATTTGGGAGGTCATGTTTCTCTGTACATGCCTATGTGTTTAGATATCATACGTATCACTGAGCCCTGTTTTTATTACTGTCCACTGAGTCTATAATTACTTTTCTTCTGTTATTCCTAAGACTAAATTTAGATATGCCAAAGGCCTTCTGGACCTTGCCTGTGCATTCAAAAAGAGTTTATGCTTTGAAAATATATATTTTTTTATTTTTCTAGTTTTACACTGTTTATTATTCAGCTGCAAGAAGAATGCATTTTCTTTTTCTGTTGCAACTGGCTTTCCATACATTACCCATTATTGTTTCCTGCAGAATTTTTACTGTGTATACTGTGCTGTTATTTTTATTTGTACACTTATTTTGCTTATCCATTTGTATTATTTGAGCTGCCTGAACTCTAAATTTACCACTTGCAGTAATGACTCTGGCTCAGACTGATTACAATGCAGATAGTTCATTATTTTCTTACAATATAATATTTAGTGCAATAATTTGTTAAAATACAATGTTTAATACAATATTTTATCAGAATATGATATTTAGTATAATAATTTCATTACACAGTAGACATGTATAAACCAGAAGTACAATACACATCAGCACTGTCAAGGAATGATGTGTCAGAGTCAGTAAACAGGATAAATAGAACAATATTTATTCAGATTAATAAGCATACAGAATCACAGCACATATTAAGAAAGAAGAACTTGAATAAGTATCTTTACCTCCTACAACCCTACAATAAAACTATAAACAAACATGACGGCACAGAATAAAGACAGCTGCGAGTGACCTAGTTTAATAAATTATTAAGGCGTGGTAGAGAAGACTAATAAAGCAGGATGCCATCTGAAAGTAAGGATTTCAAGAGGAAGGTGAAGCCACTTCAGTAGTGTTAGAGGGTGAGGATAGAAATGAGGAAGACATTTTATAGTAAGGAGTGTGGGACTAAAGGTGATTCATGTGACACCAGAGACTTGAGATAGGAGGGCTGCAGTTCATACAGAAATACTTCCCTGAGTGACTTAAAAATGACAAAAACAAAAGCTGTGTGGATCAAAGCAGGCAAGTCTGCTCCAATCAACAATTACATAGCCATAGTAAAACAGCATACCTGTATCAAAAGGAAAGTATAGAAGAGAGACTTCATTTTCCCACCTTTATAACAAAGCTGAATGACATGATCTGCTTAACAAGCTATACATATGTTTCATATGTATTTATGTATACTATATGTATTTGCATATCTGTCTAAATCGATATATATCTAATGATCATGTATTGATAAACATGAAACAGTGAGTGAATACATGACATTGGGTGCATTCATGGTCATCAGTTCCAGGATAGTGTACATTCTAGATCTGGAGTCAGGTCTGTTAACTTGCTGTGTAAGTTATGTAAGGCATAACTTGGTTAGGTAATCATAAACATTTATTTTAAATTGGTAAAGCAGGTTGATAGCAAAGTTTCCTAAAGTAAGTATATTATAAGAGGGCATTACTTTTATTAGGATTACTAACATTAGTCCCAGGATTCATAAAGTTTGCACCAGGTGCAGGTGTAGCATCGGCATTCTAACATCAAATATGGCCGCACAGTGATCCAGGTGCGAGCTGCTCCCACATGCACTACCTGCGTACACTACGCCCGCACAACTCCCGAGCCCTGTATGCTAATTACCCCATGTGCAGCAGTGTAGCATGCAAATGCAGGTATGTAGTGATCCAGGAAGTGGTGCAGGTGTAGTATAAGCATGCAGAAATATAAACCGTAGAAAACGGTTTATATTTTTGAAAACATAAAATCGGAGCCATGACAGCCGACCAAACACATGTATTATATTGTTAATGTATGCCAATGGCTAAATATATAGCCATTGGCATAAAGAAAATGTACAAAATATAAAATTAACATTTAATATATATAGTCACACTATCACGACGTGGAAGCACAGGGCAGCGACATGCAAAAGGGATTGCAAGGAAAATATAAAAATATAGAATAAAACTGCAATGTAACACATATCACGATTTCCCCATAACAGTCAATGGCAGGCATGCTACACCATACTATGGCGCAAGGGTTGCTAAGGGGTTGTGACAGTGTTATGCACGGTAGCTAGGAATTAGTAGGCAATGCCATGCAAATGAGAGGAGTAATAATGAATCACAGATTTCCTGCTGGTGTAAGGATGCACCTCACAGCATACCATTATAACACTGAGGTGTGCCCTTGAGATAAAGATGACATCAAGAGAGGGGTGTGTCGCCATTGCTCTAAGCACATTGGAGCATTGCTAAACTGGTTTGCCCCTAGCTAGGCAAAACTGCAGGATAGGGGTGTGTTGAACTGGCAATAGCTATGCTTAGCTGAGAGTACACAAGGTAACTGAGTATGTATGTGAACGGAGATGTAAACGTGCATAAACCCGGTAAACGGGTTTGCACGGTGCGCACTGCAGCTGAAACAGGAAGGATATAGGAAAAAAATAAGGAAATGCTGAAGCAGGGAAATTGGAGTACAAATGACTAATTAACAGCTAGGAGCCTACAGTGGGCCGTTGACAACAGCTAACAAGGCTGCAAGCAGCTACCTGCAAAACAGGAAAGGGGAGGGGCTGTACTGCAAAGAAAACAACAAAATGTCAAAGCAGAACAAAGCCGATTTGCAGTATATCAGCTACAAGAGACATTTTGCCATGACTGGGTAGGGGAAGTACAAAACAAGAAAGATGGCAGATGGATGCATGCCTGATAATGGGAGGGGATCCAGGTTTAAAAGTGAATGACAGGGCAACAGATTAATCAAGGCTGGCAAGCATATCTCCACAGTAAAGGCCTCACACTTGCAGTACTCATTGTAAAACCCATAATTAAAACACGCTGCAGCTGGAATAGCTCATACACACCCACTGACATCAGCAGCATCCATAGCACAATAGTATAAAGTGTGAAAGCACCTCACACACATTTGTGTATTCCCATGCACTCTGCACCAGTGGTATATACAGACAGGGAACTTTTAGTATGTACATGTTAGGAGCTGCCATAACTTTGATCCACCAGCATGTTTTGGAGACTGAAGGTGGTGTGATGTGGAGGATGATCCACTCGACCACCTCAGGCACCAGAGGAGGTGGAGAGTATTCAGACCCAGGGTAACCTACCAAGAGCTACATGATCTGGAGATAGTAGAGCGTTACAGGGTGGACAGGGACATTCTACAGCAACTTGTGGAGCTGTGCCGGACACACCTCAGAGCCAGAACAAACAGAGGGGAACCCATCCCAGTGAATAAGAAGGTATGTGTAAGCCTGAGAATACTAGCTACAGGTACCTTTCAAAGACCAACTGGGGATATCATGGGGATCTCACAGGCATAAGCATCCAGGGTACTACAGCAGTTCCTGGATGCCATGTTACCACATGCCAATGAGCACATATACTTCCCCCGAATGCACGAGGATTTGGCAAGCAATATGCGTCTCTTCCACCATGTGGCAGAATACCCAGAGGTACTGGGTGCAATAGACTGCACGCACATACACATCAAGTCACCACCCGGTGAGCAGGGTAGGCACTACATAAACCACAAGGGATTCCCCTCCATCAACTGCCAGGTCATGTGCAATGCCCAGGGCATTATCATGGTGTGTGCTGGCAGCCCTGGAAGCTATCACGACTCCCACATCTGGCATGCCTCACAGCTGTATCATTTATTTGCCAGGGGGGACATCCCAAATGGCCACCTGGTGAGGGATGCTGGCTATGCACTGGAACCGTGGATGATGACTCCCATCAGAAATGCACACACACCCATGCAGGAACGCCATAATGAGGCACACGCACAAACCAGAATCATCATAGAGTGTGTGTTTGGGATGCTAAAATCATGGTTCCATTGCTTGGACATATCTGGTGGAGCCTTGCAGTACTCTCCAGGTACGTATGCCCACATCTTCATAGTATGTGCCATGCTACACAATATGATCCTGCGGAAACAGCTGCAGCAGGGACAGAATGGTGAAGGCCCTCACAGCCCACCACCATTGCCAAGGACCCCACAGGCACAGAGGTACTCAGACCATGAACACCCTGAGCCAGCTCCAGTAGGCAGATGGAGGCATGTCCAGTATGCCCATGCCTTGGCAAGGAGGGAACGTATAGCACACAGACTGACAGTGTAGGCACCTAGGGACTGACACCTTTCTCCACCTGCACACACAGTAAAAATGGATGGCACACACACAAGACTACCTGTAAATTGTCATGTATAGGCAGTCTACTGTGTGCATCCACACAGGCAGCCCTCAACTATTGCACACACAACTGCCATTGGCACAAGGTAAGTCAACACCTGAACAGTAAATTAAGCTATCAGCATGTGCTGATACTGTATGTATAGGTTCATAGGTAGGTACTTGGCCAACTGCCAGAGGCCATTCATAAGCCCAGCCAAAATGTGACAGCTTTTACCACCCCATTGATTCATTAACTGTCCCTCTGTGGAGCAGAGCCAATGGCGGGATCCCTGGGGTGCATCTACTGTTCCCCATCTACTCTTCAAGGTTTCTCTTGCAGAGGGTTAGTGAGGGGCTCTGTATAATGTTCATAGGTTCATAGGTTGGTACTAGGCTATCAGCCCTAGGGCCTATACAAGCCTAGCCATAACAATTCCCTGGCTATTTCTTCCCACATTATTTACTTTCCTGGACCCCTGTCTAGCAGGGCGACTGACGTGATCCCTGGGGTGAATTTCCTTTCTCCCATCCAATCGTCAAGGTTCCTCTTGAAGAGGTCCAAAGAGGCACTCTGCTTGACATGTATGGGCAATCTATTCCAGAGTCTGGGAGTCTCTGGGTCAGGAACCTATCCCTCCAGCATGTTTTGTTTATTGTGATGACAAGGTTTAGATCCCTGGAGCATGTAGCTCTGAGGGATTGGGATTTCTTTAAGTGTAGCATGTCCAGCAGCTCTGGGTTTGACATGGCCTTGTATGTTAAGCAGAGATCGCCTCTGAGTAGACGATATGCGACAGAGTATAGCTGGAGTTTTTTAAGGCGGTCAGCATAGGGCATCTGCTTTAGGCCTGTGATTCTTTTAGTGAGGTATTTCTGAGGCCTTTCCAGTTGTTGCAGATGTCTTAAGAGGTACATACCAAATGGGGCATTGTATTCTATAATGGGTCTAATGAGGGATGAGTACAGTGGGACAATGACCTCCTCTTTCTGGATGAAAAGCCCTTCGTGATGAGGTGTGCCACATAGAAGGATTTCCTGACTGTTGTGGTGATGTGGTTATCGAAGGTGAGACCACTGTCCACCTGTGTCCCCAAGTCTCTTATCACACTTTCTGTGTTTAGTGTACTGCCACCTATATGGTAATTCATGGATACATGTTTTTTCCCAAAGGGGATAACAATACATTTCTTGGCATTGAGCTTGTGCCCATGGCTCTGGCACCAAGCATCTGTTTCTGTAAGGCCCTTTTGTAGAGTATCCACATCATTTGGGGATTCAATAATGGCTAAAACACGCTTAGTTGTTCAGCAAAATCCAAAAAACACACGAAAGTCACCACACGTCAAGATTTAATGAAGCTTTCAGGTCTACACCCTTCCTCAGCATATAAAAAATACATCCATTCATTACTTTTAAATAGAGGATTAATTCTATCACATGATTAAGCCAGCCAAAATACTTAAAGGAACATGAACAATTAACCTATCCTAAACATTAGTTAAAATCTAACTTTTATAAGCATTCATTGAAAACATTCATTAAAAAGATTGTTATAAATACTAAACATTTACATATACAGTATAAAATATAAAAATGTAAACAATATATAAACATATAGGAAGTAACAGAGCCACAGACATTCAAAGATATTGTTTTTGCCTATTTATCAAAATTGGTTTTATACTAACAGCACTATTAAGACCAGGTGGTTTATCTGCTTGTAAACGAACTATCCATTCATATTCTCTTGTTTGTAGATAGTTATCTAGATCACCTCCCCTTGGTCCTCGAGTTAACACACAAATAACTCTAAATTTAAAAGTGTGATCTGGGAAGTCCATTATATGCCTATACAACCCATTTGATTCAACTTTTCTTTTCATTTCAGACTTGTGCTCTATTATTCTATCCTTTAATTTCCTACATGTTTTTCCCCACATAAAATACATTGCATTGTGTGCACGTTGCTAGATAAACTAATTTTGTCGTATTACAGTCAGCCCTACATTTAAAGGTAAATTCTTCATTTGTTAAGGGATGCTGAAAATATCCTATTGTTTCATATATATCCACACAACAAGTGCAATTATGACACTTATATGTTCCTATTTTAGTTGGTATATTTTTTGGAACATCAATAAAATCTTTATAACAGAGCATCTGTTTTATTGATTGCCCATTCCTGTAGGCAAATCTTGGTCTCAAACCCAGGATGTCCCTCAGTTCCGGTTGGGCAATCAGTATCACCCAGTTCTTTTCAATAATCTTACGAACTTTTATGGTGTTGGTGTTATAACTTGTAACAAATTTTACAACATTATCTTTTATTTTATTTTCACCACCTTCTGTTATTTGATCTTGATGTTCCGTATTTGTGAATCCAAAGATAGGTTTATATATGTTTTTTCTTCCTTGTATAACCTCATCACATGCTTGATTTACATCTGTTAACAAATAACCACTTTTCACAAATTCATCCTTCATTTTATTAAGCTGCTCTATAAAACTATTTTCCTCAGTAGTAAGTCTACTAACCCTTATTAATTGTGACTTTAAAATTCCCTTGTAAATATGTGGTGGGTGCATACTGTTCATCTTAAGATATCTTTCAGCATATACTTCCTTCTTATGTACCCTAGTTACTACTCTATCATAGTTTTCTGAATACTCACATCTAAAAACTATCTCATGTAATGAGTATTCCATTTTAAACTCAAAAAAATCTGTAGTACTATTCAAATAGTGCACAAAACTCTCTAATTCAAGTACTGTCCCTGTCCACGTAAAAAAACAATCATCCACAAATCTACAATAACTATTTAGCAAATGGCTAAATCTATTAATTTCATTCATTACATATTCCTTTTCCCAAATATATAGCACCATATTGGCAAAACTATTGGCCACTGATGTTCCCATGGCCACCCCATTTAGTTGTTGATATGGCGTTCCATCAAAAATAAAATTATTTTTTGTTAACACCAACTCAAGTAATGAACATATATTTTCTATCTCACGTGGTTGAAGCATAGATTCCATCATTAACAATTTTCTAATGGCATCTATTCCATATTCTATCGGGATAACTGTAAATAATGATGCTATATCAAGTGTAACTAGAAAAAAGTTCATCCCTACTTCTTTTCTTCTGTACCACGTATCAAACTTTTCCAAAAAATGAAATGTATCCTTTAGTATGGTAGTACATTTGGGTAAGTATTAGCCAACACTCTTTGCAAGTATATAGATATAGGTTCTGTGACCCACCCTTTTCCTGAGACTATAGGTCTCAAAGGGGTCACTCATATTTGTGTAATTTTGGTATTCCATAAATTTGAGGAATTTTAGGGCATGGGACAGTAAAATAAGTTAACAATTCTATAGAAATATCATGTGTTAGATGCATGTCATATACTGCTAAATTCACTTGTGCTATATGGTTCTTTACATCTACAAATGATATTTTTTTAAAATTTGTGTCATCAGACAGAAAGTTTTTAAACTTATCCATGTACCATGCTTTGTCCATTATTACTGTGGCCCCTCCCTTGTCCGCTTGTTTTAATATTATATTCTCATCCTTCTTTAGTTGTTGAAGCACCCTATAGTCAGTATAAGACAAATTAAACTTGGTTTTGTTAAGTTTCTTGACCCTTTGGTCAGCATATACATTTCTAAGTTCTACTTCCACTAATTCCGAAAAAGCCACAATTTTGGAGCTCAGTATGAATTATATGAAACTGATGAATAAATATTTTGAAGAAGTGGAGAGTACACTGTTAGAAGAAATAGAGAAGCTGGAAAAAGATATGGTGAAATTGTTAACTACAGACTTTTTGAATGAACAATACCAGGCGTTCGTGAGTAGAATCCAAGTCCTGGATAGTAAACTGGAGGTTCAGAAGAAACGTAAACTCCAGCGTGACATAGAAGATTTTAAAAATGGCCGTATCTTCTCTTGGCCAAAATTTGACTATAAAAAGGCAACAAATCACCATAAAATAATTAATACGATGAACAGGGATGGCAGGACAACGCGAGGAAATCTAGATCAGCTGGATGCGTTTGAGATACCGGCAACGCCAACGGACATAACCACCAATCCTGATGAGCGCATGGAAGGTGTGTCAAACTCTGTTCCAGCATTGGCTACACAACGAGAGCCAAGTCGGCCTAATGAAGAAAGGGTTGAAGGGAGCTCGATCTCCAGTGAATCCACCATGACTGGTAAGACAACGAGTAAAGCGAGTACGCTATCGGTGCAGAATTTGATGACAACGGATGTGAGACCAAAGGAAAAATGCAAGCAGATGGAAATCTCTTCTTTTTTACCGTTTCAACTGAAAGAACAAGAGAAAATCCCATTGCATCTGAAGAAGCAATCTACTATAGAAAAGACCATACAGCATTCAACGCTAGCAATGAAGAGGAAGAACGAGAGTCCCAAACTACCCAACAAGGCAGTTCACAGATAAGACTGTATGGTCATTTATATAAAGGTACTGTAAATATTTCTAAAGTGACTTTAACAGATCAACATTATGAACTATTAGCTAACGGGATGAAATTCATCCCTACATTTACTGACACTATAGTTGATGTAATAACAGATGTAAAGCTATTTGCTAGAAATTTAATGTTTAAATTAATGTTTAAACAGATGCATGATGTTCATTCAACTTTTAGAAAACTGAGTACGTTTATACCGCAACTTTCACCAGTAATTGTGGCTTTTTCGGAATTAGTGGAAGTAGAACTTAGAAATGTATATGCTGACCAAAGGGTCAAGAAACTTAACAAAACCAAGTTTAATTTGTCTTATACTGACTATAGGGTGCTTCAACAACTAAAGAAGGATGAGAATATAATATTAAAACAAGCGGACAAGGGAGGGGCCACAGTAATAATGGACAAAGCATGGTACATGGATAAGTTTAAAAACTTTCTGTCTGATGACACAAATTTTAAAAAAATATCATTTGTAGATGTAAAGAACCATACAGCACAAGTGAATTTAGCAGTATATGACATGCATCTAACACATGATACTTCTATAGAATTGTTAACTTATTTTACTGTCCCATGCCCTAAAATTCCTCAAATTTATGGAATACCAAAATTACACAAATCTATGAGTGACCCCCCTTTGAGACCTATAGTCTCAGGAAAAGGGTGGATCACAGAACCTATATCTATATACTTGCAAAGAGTGTTGGCTAAATACTTACCCAAATGTACTACCATACTAAAGGATACATTTCATTTTTTGGAAAAGTTTGATACGTGGTATAGAAGAAAAGAAGTAGGGATGAACATTTTTCTAGTTACACTTGATATAACATCATTATTTATAGTCATCCCGATAGAATTGGAATAGATGCCATTAGAAAATTGTTAATGATGGAATCTATGCTTCAACCACGTGAGATAGAAAATATATATTCATTACTTGAGTTGGTGTTGACAAAAATATTTTTATTTTTGATGGAACGCCATATCAACAACTAAATGGGGTGGCCATGGGAACATCAGTGGCCAATAGTTTTGCCAATATGGTGCTATATATTTGGGAAAAGGAATATGTAATGAATGAAATTAATAGATTTAGCCATTTGCTAAATAGTTATTGTAGATTTGTGGATGATTGTTTTTTTACGTGGACAGGGACAGTACTTGAATTAGAGAGTTTTGTGCACTATTTGAATAGTACTACAGATTTCTGAGTTTAAAATGGAATACTCATTACATGAGATAGTTTTTTTTAGATGTGAGTATTCAGAAAAACTATGATAGAGTAGTAACTAGGGTACATAAGAAGGAAGTATATGCTGAAAGATATCTTAAGATGAACAGTATGCACCCACCACATATTTACAAGGGAATTTTAAAGTCACAATTAATAAGGGTTAGTAGACTTACTACTGAGGAAAATAGTTTTATAGAGCAGCTTAATAAAATGAAGGATGAATTTGTGAAAAGTGGTTATTTGTTAACAGATGTAAATCAAGCATGTGATGAGGTTATACAAGGAAGAAAAAACATATATAAACCTATCTTTGGATTCACAAATACGGAACATCAAGATCAAATAACAGAAGGTGGTGAAAATAAAATAAAAGATAATGTTGTAAGATTTGTTGCAAGTTATAACACCAACACCATAAAAGTTCGTAAGATTATTGAAAAGAACTGGGTGATACTGATGGCCCAACCGGAACTGAGGGACATCCTGGGTTTGAGACCAAGATTTGCCTACAGGAATGGGCAATCAATAAAACAGATGCTCTGTTATAAAGATTTTATTGATGTTCCAAAAAATATACCAACTAAAATAGGAACATATAAGTGTCATAATTGCACTTGTTGTATGGATATATATGAAACAATAGGATATTTTCAGCATCCCTTAACAAATGAAGAATTTACCTTTAAATGTAGGGCTGACTGTAATACGACAAAATTAGTTTATCTAGCAACGTGCACACAATGTAATGTATTTTATGTGGGAAAAACATGTAGGAAATTAAAGGATAGAATAGAGCACAAGTCTGAAATGAAAAGAAAAGTTGAATCAAATGAGTTGTATAGGCATATAATGGACTTCCCAGATCACACTTTTAAATTTAGAGTTATTTGTGTGTTAACTCGAGGACCAAGGGGAGGTGATCTAGATAACTATCTACAAACAAGGGAATATGAATGGATAGTTCGTTTACAAGCAGATAAACCACCTGGTCTTAATAGTGCTGTTAGTATAAAACCAATTTTGATAAATAGGCAAAAACAATATCTTTGAATGTTTGTGGCTCTGTTACTTCCTATATGTTTATATATTGTTTACATTTTTATATTTTATACTGTATATGTAAATGTTTAGTATTTATAACAATCTTTTTAATGAATGTTTTCAATCAATGCTTATAAAAGTTAGATTTTAACTAATGTTTAGGATAGGTTAATTGTTCATGTTCCTTTAAGTATTTTGGCTGGCTTAATCATGTGATAGAATTAATCCTCTATTTAAAAGTAATGAATGGATGTATTTTTTATATGCTGAGGAAGGGTGTAGACCTGAAAGCTTCATTAAATCTTGACGTGTGGTGACTTTCGTGTGTTTTTTGGATTCAATAATGGCTCCCAGTTTGCAGTCATCTGCAAACTTTGTTAGCCAGAGTCCCTTAGTGTTGACCTGTACTTCAGAGAAGTAGATGCCAAACAAGAGTGGCCCCATGACCGAACCCTGAGGTTCTCCACTTGTCACTTGTCTGGAGCTGGATTTGGAGTTGGCTACTTTTACACTGTGGGTTCTATCAGTAAGCCATTTAGCAACCCATTGGGTGACATAGGGATTAATATCCAACTTAGTAAGTTTATCTATGATTCCAGAGTGGGGGATGGTGTCAAAGGCCTTGGCAAGGTCTAGATAGGCTGTGTGGACCACCTTACCCTTGTCCATGGCTCTGGAGACTGATTCAAAGAAGTCAATCAGGTTCAGGAGACAAGGTCAGCCCTTCACAAACCCAAACTGGGTGGGGTCCAGTGTTTGAAGGTTGCCAATGTCTTTGTTTATAAGTTCCATGATAATACGCTCCATGGCCTTGCAGATAAGGCTTGTCAGACTGATGGGACGGTAGTTTCCGGGATCAAGGTGGATCCCCCCTTGTGGATTGGGATAACTGTAGCTCTGCGCCACTCAGTGGGCACGAAACCTGAGGTGAGGCTATGATTAAACATGACACTTAGGTGAGGTGCCAGTTCATATTGTAGTTCATGTAGTACACAGCCCGGGATGTCATCTGGTCCCATGGATGCTGTATTCTTGGCTTTAGAGAGTTCGTTTTGTACCTGTGTGGCCGTTATTACTGGAATTTGGCAATCTTCCGGTATTGAGATGGGCCATTTAGGGGGTGAGAGGGGGGTGAAGTTGGCACTGAATCGATCTGCCAGGATATTGGCAATATCCTTTGAATCAGTATATTTATTGCCATTCTGTTTTAGCTCAGAGCAGATCTGAGCATTGCCATTTAGATTCTTGACTTAGTTATAGAATGCTTTGTGGTTGTCTTTGGAATCTTTGGCAATTTTATTTTCATAACTAGCTTTGGAGGATTTTATGAGGCATCTCAGTTTCTTACTGAGGCTAGTAAGGGAGTTTTTTGCATCCTGGGATTTTCCTCTTTTCTGCAAAAGTTTCTTCTTTTTGTTGTAAAGTTTGTTTATGGCAGGGAACCACCAGATTGGCTTCCTTTTTTTGGATGAAAGCATTTTGGTTCTATTTGGGATGGCACGATTCATGCATGAGTGGATGTGCTTGTACAGTGCCTTAGTGTAGGTAGTTAGTGATGTTGTTACAAAGTATGGGGAGTGCCTGTGACAGGAATCCATCCCTCCAGCATCTTTCAGTTATTGTTGTGGCAAGGTTCAGCTCACTACAGTGTGTGGCTCACTGTGACATGGATTCCTATAGGTGGAGCATATCCATTAAGCCTGAGTTCGACATGGCTGTGTTGGCCATCAGAGATCATCTCTGGGTAAACGAGATGCCACTGAGTAAAGCAGGAGTTTATTCAGTCTGGCTGCATAGGGCATATGTTGGAGGCCGGTAATCCCCTTGGTGAGGTACATTCTTGGACCTCCGAGCTGTTGGAAGTGTCTTCTGAGGTGCATCCCAAATGGGTTATTATACCCTATGATGGGACTGAGGAGTGATGAGTAAAGGGGCACTATATACCCCAGTATGTTTTGAAGGGAACCCTTTAGTAATCAGATGGCCTACATAGAAGGATGTCCTAACTACTTTGGAGATATGATTGTCAAAGGGGAGATCACTATCTACCTTAGTCACCAGATACCTCATTACCTCGTCCATATTAAAGTGGCTGCCACTTATGTGTTAATATGTGGGTGCTTAATATTCCACAATGGAATGACCATGCAGTTAGTGGCACTTGGCTGGACGCCATGATATTGACACCCTGTGTCGGCCTCTGTGAGGCCCCTTGAGGGATGTCTGTGTCAGCTGGACTATCAATTATGGCTCCCAGTTCACAGTCATTGCAAAACATTGTCTGCCATAGTCCACCTGTGTTTGTCTGTACCTCTGAGAAATATATGCCAAACAGTAGGGGTCCCAGGACTGAGTCCTGTGGGACACCAGTCGTGACTGGTCAGGAGTTGGACCTGGAAACTGCTAGTCGTACCATGTGGGTTCTATGTGTAAGCTCATTGGCAACCCAACCTGTGATGTATGGGTGTATGTACAGGCTGGTGTGTTTATCAATAATACCTGAGTGGGGCATGGTGTCAAAAGTCTTGGTGAGGTCCAGGTAGTATGTGTGAACCACATCTCCTGTCATCTAATGTCTTAGTGACTGTATGTAAGATGTCAAACAGGATCAGCAGGCATGAACTGCACTCAGTCAAGCTGACCTGGGTTGGGTTACGTGTTCGGAGGTTACCAATGTCTTTGTTAATGAGTGCCATGAGGATGTGATCCATACCATTGCAGACCTGGCTAGTCAGGCTTATGGGGTGGTAGTTGCCATAGTTAGTTGTGATTCCACCTTGATGGAGTGGAATAACCGTTGCCACACACCATTGTATGAGCATGTAGCCTGTGGAGAGGCTGAGGTTGGAAAGCTTAATTAGGTGGGGAGTCAGGTTGTCTTGTGCAATTTGCAAGAAGCAGTCTGGGACACCATCTGCCTCCACTGACGCTGTGTTCTGCTGTTATAGAGGGCCATTTAACCTGTGTGTCTTTGATGTGTCGGATACTGTACCTTTCGGGTTGTGTTTTGGGCTCTTTAGGGGGTGAAGTATGCACTGAATGTATCTGCAAGGATTTTGGCAATATCAGTAGGGTCAGCATATTTTATGCTATATTTCACTGGCACAGTGCAAATCTGTGTGTCACCACTTAGATCCTTGACATAGCCAAAGAAGGCTTTGTGGTTATCTTTCAAATCCTTGCGTATTTTCTTGCTGATGTTAGCCTTGGATGGTGTCATGAGGGACCTACGTATCATACTAATAGTGGTCACGGATGTCTGCCCTTCGTGGGATTTGCTGTTTGTCTTGAACACTGTCCTACTTCTGTAGTATAGCCTGTTTATTGCAGAGGTCCACCAGACTGGTGTCCTTGTCTAGGAGGAGTGAGTCTTGGTTTACCAGTGATGGCAGGATCCATACATCCATGTAGGTGCTCATAGATTGCATTTATAAATCTGTCTGTATCTTGAGCAGTGTTTCCCCTTAGAGTGGGGGCTGCAAAACCCCCCACCATTGTCAATAGTAGTGTAAATTTAGCTGTAGGAAAGGTAGTATCTGTGGGTGGGGGAGATGCTTGGGTGTGGAAAGAGTGAATAGTTCATGGTCAGATCTAACCAGTGACCAGTTAACCACCGCTATGGTGCACCTGTTGCCCATGTTGGAGATGACCATTTCTAGTATGTTTCCACCCCTCATTAGGGAGGTTACCACCTGATACAGGGCATATGAGGTGATAAATTCCAGGAAGCGCTGGGCCTGGAAGTGAGTAATGGAGTAAGTTTCCCAGTTAATGGTATGGTAGTTGACATCGACCAATGCCAGGGTGTGTTTCAGGACTGTCATGTTCTCCACTGTCTCCAGGTAGGGGGAGTGATGATCCTGGGTCATGGAGGGTCATCCGTAGCAGGCCCCAGTTTACACTGCAGTTGTGGCTGATGTTAGCTGCACATGGATGATCTCAGAGGTATCATGCTGCCCCACTAACCTGGAGGTGTAGGTATCCCTGATGAATATGGATACACCCCCTCCATGTCTGTGTCAGTCCATGTTCTGTGGCTGAAATGTGTGGTATAGGTTGTAGTCTGGTACTGCTGGTGTGCTCTCAGGAGCCTTAAGATAGATCCCAGTTACTGCATAGATGTTGATGTTGTCCATCCTGAGGAGTGCTGTGAGTGCATGCATGTTGTGATCACAACCCCTGGTGTTGAGTAGCATAAGTCTCATTGATTCTGCTATTGTGCTGTTTATGGAGTTGGTATTCACCTTCGAGACTTTCCTAAATAAGGCACCATGGGGGCGCCAATAGCCTTGGCCTGTATTCCAAAGCCTAAGGCTGACACATAGGCCGGTATGGTATTGTTGCATGCATGTTTCCCATCTGTGCTTGTTTTTCACCTCTCCTGTAGGTAACCTACTGGTAAGCAATAGAAAGCCTTAAACTTATACAAGTCTTCTAGCTTCCCAGATAGGCTTTTTGAGTGACTAAGTAGCAGTGTTCTGTATTTTCTTGCTGTACTTAACTGTTTCCTGACTACATGGTGATTTCTCACTGTATATTGTGATCTGAAAGTCTCTTTACTCCCATATTATAGCTGTGATGGCCTACACTTTACAGGTTCACAGATAACCTACTACCTATCTGCCCAAGGGCAATTAGAAGCATAGCTACAGTGTGTTGGCTTTCTTCGCACCATTGATGAAGTAACTGAGCCTCTGTGAAGCATAGCCAATGAAGCAATTCCAGGCAGAGTTGCTGGAAGCTGTTGAAGACTGGGGTGGTGGAGGGTGATAGGGGCACTTAGTGATCTAAAGAGAGCATGTTAATGTGACAATTCAACACCATTCAATTTCCCAACAGGTCTCACAGCCATCAAACTGGACAGGCTCCCCCACCCCCTGGCTGTATGGTTCTGGGACACATGATCCCAGGGGTGTATATTCTGTTACCCATTCACACAACAAGGTTTCCCTTGAAGTGTGTCAGTGAGGGGCTATGCCTAATGTAGTTAGGAATGTAATGCATTGTCACACAGTACATTTGTTATATGTTGTTATTTCAAGAGTACGTGAAGCTCAGTGAGTTTGGTTGCCTCTGCCCTTTGCTTAGCCTAGCTTACACATAGAAATCATCTAAATAGGAAATAGGCGGAAGCAACGTTAATGTCAACAGTGCAATGGTTACATCATCCACATAGTATCTGTGCATTCAAGGTTCCAATCCCAATAAATTCAGGGATGTTTATCATGTTAAAAAGTATACCTTAACCACAGCTTGCATATATAGGTAGTAACCGTCTGTATAATAAACATTCAAAACACCCATATAAACCCATGTGTACTAGAGGGTAAAGTCAACAGAAAATGTAATGTTATGTAAGCACATAGTGAGATGTTACTTCACTGAAATGTATATATCCTGACAAGTTAGCAGATGTGGCCGTGTTTGCGGCACAGGTTATACGTTACAAAGTTTGTTTAACTGTGTTTAACCGCTGCTATAATGTCACACAAACACTTTTAAACATGCTTACAACTGCTTAAATGAGCCTTATTCTGGAGTAAAAAACATTTGCAAAGCATTGTGGGCATTGAACCATGGACCATGCATACTATAGTCATGGGACTTACCACTAAGCCATCTGAGGTATATACATTCTTCACCGTCTTTAGACTACACCTTATACCATAAGCATTCCACTGTAATGATCACAAATGGGGCAGTCACTTTGTGTTTATATGTACAGTACATTGTAATGTACTGTACTTAATGAACCAATACATTCGAGTCTACATATGTATTACTCTTACAACTTAATACAAAAAATATATATATATATATATATATATATATATATATATATATATATATATATATATATATGTAAATGCATGTCAGTGATGTCTGCACATATATCTATATATATATATATATATATATATATATATATATATATATATATATATAAATATATATATATATATATATATATATATATATATATATATATATTATACAGTTACATCAATAGCCATATATATAAACATCTATGAATACACTTCGTGACACAGAAGCACTCCAAAGGAATTGAAGTGTACACAAAACACATGCAGCTCTGGTAAACTATTAATATTAGCCTAATTCACCACAGAAGGGATGGTTGTTGTGTATGTGAAGATTGGGGCGGAGGAATGATGGTTAATGAAATCATGCATCAAGGAGGGTCTGGGTCGGATGTTCAATAAGTGAACTGGAGAGGTATACATGGAGTATGGGGACAATATAAAAAGGACACAAAACAAGAACCTTTCTCATTCATAATACACCCTGTCATGTCACATTGCTACACCTAATTTCACAAACATATGAACATTAACATGCATCAGACATATGTGCACCAACTGCCTGTCTAATTTGTTTTCAGTAGTGAGGAATGCCTGTAGTAAAATGTATATTCTAAACACCATAACCTTTGGACATATCACCGATGCCTTAGTGGTAATGTCAGTGACTGTGTTGTTCATTGTCCCGGGTTCAAGACTCTAAAAGGGTGGCTAAGTTATTTTGAAGGCCAGAATGAGGGCTGTTAGATGCAGCTGGATTAAAGCACTCTTAAGCAGTTGTAAGTGGGTTTGCACGACTGTAAGCAGCTCTGGAACACAGTAAACGGAGAAGTGCTTAACGTCGTGCAGACCACAGGTAGACCTGCTTACAAACGCTTAAATGTGCATTATTCACACCTTCCCTACCAGTGTCTACTCTGAGAGGTAAAATAATAACACCTTCCAGTATTAGAACCTGCAACCATGCACTCCATCTTCAGAGTAACCTAACACTAAGCTACCTGAGATGTACCTATCCCAGTTGTGTATGCAGACAGGATACAAAAGGGAGGAATGTGTTGAAATAGGACAACCCGCCATGTACCCAATGAAAGGTGTATGCTGATATACAGATATATATATATATATATATATATATATATATATATATATATATATATATATATATATATATAGATAGAGACATGTTGCTATATACAGATCTACATATATATATGTAGATATTTAGATAGGTTAAAAACATCTACACATCTATGGAGGTACAGATAAATGTATGCAGTAATATATATATATCTATATACATATACACACACACGCACATATATAGATATATATATATATATATATATATATATATATATATATATATATATATATTTATACATATACATACATGTGTGTAGATAGCATCCAAAGTGTTCATATCTGAGTATAACATGGACCATAGCAATCACACATTCCGCCCCCCCCCCAAACAATATGAAAATAACATATGAAGAGTATATGCCAATACACTATTACAAATATGTTCTATGGACACAGTCACCAACACAACTGCAATGACTGCAAATATTCATAACAGAACTACACAGACAGCTTTCATTTTGTAAAACTTTATTGCATTCCGATGTATTGCCAAAAGGATTCAAGGAATAACAGTACTTGCATGTGATACAGTGCCTTAATGAATCAGCCTGCAATTACCATAGTATTAGTCCACTAAGGGATAGGTATCCACATAGGGAAAGAACACCCACACACATATAGACATTGTATAAAAGGGGTTCCTACACACCTGCATGTGCTATGTACACCCACCAACATCTACCCCACAACCAAAATAATTACATCAATACATTCTTTCATACCATAATCAATTATTCAACTACTGTACAACATCTGCTGAAACCTTAACATACATGGACACAGACACACTAACATGAACAGCTGAACAGCTACTGATGTTACAGGGTTTGTATGAACTAATCCCGTTTCAGAGGGTTGAAAGGTTCGTTCACCAGAAAGTGTTACTGAGTACTGATTATCAGCACAGTATGATGCACATTAACACCAAACTAAATATGTCTGGTAAGCACACTGTAAATGCCCTGACATTATATGCATAGCTATGCAGCCTTGAGCTGGTCAAACATCCTGGCCAGACTGAAACATATGCAGAAGTATTAGGTACAGACAAACCCTGCACAAGTAGCAATGTTCAGAAATATAACAGCAGTACTCACATTTATACCAAATCCTCAAGGCATTACATACAGTATATTACTGTCTGTCTCCATATAGCTGTTGCAATAGATTCCAAACAACACTTCCAGGCTGTCTTCCTCACAAGTAAGGCAAAGGGACAATGCCCAAGTGGAGTACTCAATTATACTCCACTGTTGCCATGGTATTGGCTAAGGCAGTAGCAGTGCAGCTGATGTGCATGTAATTAGCTACTTAGGAACACCAACTGGTTATCGGGATAGCACATTACTGATCTGTAACTATAAAAGGTTGCCTTGTCACACATTCAAACCATCTGTATCTACCTGTAAGTCAGTACAAAACACTGAAAGATGAACCAAAAATGAGTATTATACTAGTCAATAACACCTCCAGTTACTAAGAAGGTATGTATAACATGTAGTATGTCTGTGTATGTAGTACATGTTCTGTAAGAATTACAGTGCAATCAATGCATATAGTGGAAATAGCTATCTTGTAGCGATGTATTGTTGAGCAGTGGTAATGCTTGTAGTATTCTATGTGTGTACTGCTGTAGGTCACAAGGCAAACTCCTCATGCACCACAAGGGATGATATGGGCTTGGAACTCACCAATTCGCTTCCAGCCACTGTCAGGGTCAGGATTGGTCCAACAAGTATGTGCTATAACAGGGGATAATATATGTCTATATATTGTAACAGTCAATATATGTATGGGTGTATAAGTAAGATGAACATGTCAAAGGTGGGCTTACTGTGCAAATATAGTTTGCATTGTGGGATATTGTGCCAATAACTGTGTAATGTACAGTATTTTAGGCAGATCTGTATTCCATTCTACATAGCAGTTCTGTTATGTTATGCAAACAGTAGTTATGTCTATTGGCAATTACAATACTCAATAACAGGGTACATATCACTTGTATTCATCTGGCAATTTAGCAGCATGACAGCAAAGATAATTGAAAGAGCTAGGTAACTATCCATGCACATAACACATGTAATATCCACCTCTCTAGTATCGTTTTCAAGCAATAACAGCTGTGCATGTGTACATGTTATGCAAATGTGTAGTGACCCTTGTTACATGGCTGGACCTCTCTAGTATCGTTTGCAAGCAATAACAGCTGTGCATGTGTACATGTTATGCATATGTGTAGTGACCCTTGTTACAGGGCTGGACCTCTCTAGTATCATTTGCAAGCAATAATAGCTGTGCATGTGTACATGTTATGGAAATGTGTAGTGACCCTTTTTACAGAGCTGGACCTCTCTAGTATATTTTGCAAGCAATAACAGCTGTGCATGTGTACATGTTATAGAAATGTGTAGTGACCTTTGTTACAGGGCTGGACCTCTCTAGTATCGTTTGCAAGCAATAACAGCTGTGCATGTGTACATGTTATGCAAATGTGTAGTGACCCTTGTTACAGGTCTGGGCCAAATGGCTATGTGCACAACTACATAGAGTTGATATTGAGAGTAGAGACACACTGGTTGAACTACCAGGTTTGTGTAGCCTAATCTCCCATTGCCAACCTAACAGCTGCTTGCACATACTGTATGTAAGGTAGTGCACAGTACTAGTAATGAAACAGGTTGCATATCATCTTTAACTCCAGTGTAACATCTGCAGTAGGAGTGTAAGATGTAGGAGACTGCGGCCCATGTGTAATAGCCACTTCATAGGCGATGGCTTACATTATCTGATTATATCCTGATCATGTTGATAGTGGCATCAGAGTCTATTGATACATGACTCTGTTTGGAGAGTGGGTGCTGTGCCCAACAGAGCTCGTGGTCCTGGTGGATATGTGAGTATATACCCAGAGAAGGAAACAGACCTGTAGACACTTTCATCATCTGTAATCAACTAACAGGATGTGATGTGCTCCTCAGAGGAGGATTACTGCTAAAGGTAGCTACAATGTTTCCGTAATAGCCAGTGTTGTCATGTCCATAACACAAATATTTACATGTGAGCATCACTGTCTAAAACATCTTCACAAGCAATACGTAAAGTAAATACAGTACTTGGTACTTGTAGTACTGAATGCTCATACAGGCATGTCCACTAGTCAGCTACTGGTGTTTACAAATGTCAGCTTTGTGTATGTGGCCATCCTGCGGGAATGTAATCTCTATGCCATGTACTCTGCCAAACCCACCTGACACCACACCCCACACAATGTTTGGGATGCAGCTACAGGGGTAAGCTGGAAGGCAGCCCAGTCTACAGTCATGACTGGACTTGACAGTCATGAGGTGTAGGTTAACACATGCATTTCATCATCGCAACCAACACATACCCTTATCAGAACACAGTAAGGACACCCACACACACTACCAGAAATCATACACATTCACAGACACTTCTAAGTATCTGGCCAAACAAGTGACCTCCCAAGCTGGAAGAGACAGGCAATGAAATACACAAACTGTGTAACATAGTTTGCATAATTGTACCACACCTCAGAACACGTGGTCGGAAACATGCCCAACAGTACTCATTTGTGAATGCAAACTCTAGCACTACGTTGCACACCAACCTATACTAGGGCATACATACTGTCAGCAGCCTGTCTGCCATGATTAGCCACATACCCATACACTCAGACCACCTTTTGAACTATACTCATGGCCCTGGCATATTCCATGTTGTTGTGCAGGACCTGTGATGCAGTAGCCTGGACTGCATGGAAAAAAATGTAGGAACTGTCAGGTCTTGTAGCCCATGCAGGTATGTCCCAACGCCTGGGTAGCATTCTGCCATTGGCCGGAATGATACTGCAGTACAGGGACAAAAGGATTGTATTCCACAATTGTCTAATGTAGTGGTGCAAGTCAAAGGTTATCCAGTATTTGTCTGCCTGGGATAACATGGTTGACAGACCATGATGCTTTGCCAGACAGGGCCTGCACCTGTCACCCCTGGGAATCTGGATACTGCCTAGGACTCATGCTTCCCCTATAGTACATTCATCATGCACAGTTCAAGTGAAGGTCCACTGCTGTTACAGGGACAGCCAAGCAATAAACTGCGAGTCTCGCTACACAATGATGCATGTCAGAAACACTATATGGACACACATATGTCAATCCCTAACATGGATAACATATCTGTGCAGTGGCTGAGACATGTTTCAATGCTCCGTAAAGCACACCTGCATGACCATGTTATAATACATACCTCACCTCTTGCCCATTATCCTTTACTGGAACACACGGGCCACAGGTGTGTCCATATTCCTGAAGGATATGTATACCCCCACACTAGTTACACTTGCATAACTTCAGATGCATTATGCTGAGCAACTACCTTTCTGCCAAAGTGGAATTCAAATTGTACATTGCGACAGATCACCCACCATGCCACAGATTTCCCAACTGTCATAATGTGCTGTAATGGGGAAGATTAAGTCTGAGACAGAAAACCATAATAATGGCTACACTTAACTAGTCCATTATGAACTGGGAAGACTCCTCATGTACCAACACCTGTGCTCAATACATGTTGGATTCCATCAACCTCAATGACCTGGATCACAGTAGTCACACAAACAGGGCTAACAATATGCTATACATAGTCAGTCTTCAATGTCAATGTTATGTTTCCTAAGAGCAAAGTAGTGACTGTCATGGCACCCATGCAGATGGACAATGCATTTGCAAATGCTGAATCCTACACAAATGAACATTAAGTAGTCACATACATGCAGTGATTGTGCCATTGAAACAGAACCAAGATTCAACCAAACGCAAACAAGAAGGCAAACTGGCGGTACCATGCTTTAAACTGTACCACATAAGGTAGTAACTGTTGCAAGAGTGAACACACATGAGGGTAAGTGATCCCTGCTCAGCCTCAGTAAGATGCAGATACACCATATAAAACCACACAAAGCTGCTGTGAAACTAACCAGCCATGTATTATGAGGCCAAGCACAGAGCATTCTATAGCTGTGTCATTAATCATAATGGCAACGACAAGACCTGCCGTGCTGCACAGCACTATGGCATAGGAAGTACTGCACCTACAGAAATAGCACCTGTTCATCCAGATAGGGTCTTGGAGAACCTAAACCCACTCCCACTCCCCAACAGGTGCACTTAATAATATATCCATGTACTCTACAGGGCCCCTGTAATAACAACTATGCACATACAAGCTGCACTCTCTAAAGCCATGCATACAGCTTTCATGTGACCTGTCAACATCTCAGGGTGTATCCTACACAAATGTAAGAACAATCAGCTATCCACATGCATATCATGTTCAATCATAGCTCCATGTCAGGCTGTGTACACACCAAATAGTGCACAGCAACAGTTACTTCACCACACCAGTCAGGTAGTCGTATGTGACACCCCTAATCATGATAGGTTGCCATCCATGAATATAGAGATAATTGTTCAGTCATACTCAACACTCATGCAACCCATACTAGATCACATATTTCCTTTAAGCGTTATTGCCCATGTGTAGATGACCTACACTGCTTTTCCCAGTCCCTAGCTCCAGTATGTAGCATGCAGCCTACCCTGAATAAAGCCATGTCCTACCTAGAGATGTTGGACATGCTACACATAACGCATCCTGATCCCAAATAAACACATACTTCATGGACATCCAGCTTTCTGCTCTTCAAATTTTCCCTTAAGGAAGGTCTACTCTTAGTAAAACCAGACTACTCACTGTATTATAAGCCTAGCACTTGTTCTCAATACTTCTCTACTAAGTAAGCACTCTCGTACTAAGTAAAGCACTACATCTACTTACCACCCCTGTGAATACCCACCTCCCTTAAAGGTATACCACCTCCTTATACTGTTCTAGCATGTCGAGTGGTAGATTACTGGCGTCGTCTCCAGTTCAGCTTGTCAATCTGGGCATCTTGAGACAATGCTACAATTGTCTCATGTACACAGACAACCCTCTCCTCCTCCCAACAAACACAATGACATGTGAGAGATGCAACTATATAGCCAAACTGGAGGCTGAACTCTCTCAACTCAGGGCTGGCATGACCAGACAGGAGGAGATGGCAACCACACACACAACAATCCCAGTCCCACATAGACCTACCACAACTGCAAACCAAACACATAAAACACAAAGACATACTCGGAGGCTCTAATAAAAAACTTACCAAAACAACAGAGGCTCCCAAAGCAGACATCCAAAAATCCACCACCTCAAAACAAAACACATGCAACACATACTTCAATAAATCAGTGTGTCAACCAATCGCAGCCCTTAAGGCCAAACACCTTGCCTGATACACTAGTAATAGGTGACTCCATAGTCAGACACACTGATGTCCCACTGACCAGGCTGAACAAGGAGAAGGTGACTGTGAGCTGTCTATCGGGGGCTAGGATCTGCCACATAACACACGCACTCAGGTCACTCCAAAGCAAGTACAAATATGACTCCGTCATTGTCCATGCTGGTGTGAATGACCTGAGATGTACCTCCCTGGACTACATGAAAAGAGACATAGAGGAGCTCTCCGATTATGTTGCCCAGGCTGGTATGACCCTGACCCTGAGCAGCATCTTGCCCTCACCAAGAATGATACCACAATACAAAGACAAGATGATCAGCTTTAACAATTGGCTTGAGTACTGGTGTCATTCAAAGGGGATCCAATATCTGTCTGCCTGGGATGATATGTTGGACAAGCCACGCTGCTTCGCAAGGGATGGCTTACACCTGTCACCACTGGGCTTCTGGATATTGGCTAAGTCTCTTGCCACCCCCATAACGGCTTTTTTAGGCAAGGCTCAAAAGACAAACCCACCTCCTTAGAAAACAAAAGTGGAAAAAACTAAGGGTAATGCTGCTCAACACCAGAAGTCTAAATCTCAAGATGCAGGCACTTGATGCACTCCTCAGCATGGAGAACATCAACGTCTGTGCAGTAACTGAAACCTGGTTCAAGGCTCCTGAGAGCACCCCAGCACTACCAAGCTATACCTCGTATCATGCTTTTCGGCCCCAAAACCCGGGACGAACCACAAAGGAGGGAGTGTCCATATTCATAAAGGACACCCACACCTCCAGGTTAGTAGCAACACATGAAGCAACAGAGACCATACAGGTGCAACTAACCATAGGCAAAACTGCTATACAACTGGTAGCATGTTACAGACCACCCTCCCAATCTCAAGAACCCCACTCAGCCTTCCTGAAGACATTGGAGGATATGAATGTATCACAAAATACCATCATACTGGGAGACTTCAACTACCCAAACATAGATTGGGTACACTATTCTAGCCCTAATACCCTAGCCCAAAGGTTCCTGGAATTCATAAATTCAAATGCACTGGAACAACTAGTCACCTCTCCCACTAGGGGAGAAAATATACTAGACCTGATCATCACAAACATGGGGACAAAATGCTCCACACTGGAAGTATACCTCTCACTAGTGAGATCTGACCACAAACTAATCACCCTGGATATACATATCCCACCTCCACCCCCAGCACAAAAGACCACGTGAAAAACTTCTCAAAAGCAGACTTCACTCTTCTTAAGAAGGAGATGGTATCCTTTAAGCCCACTATGCCAGTGGATATCACATCCCGCAATGCCGAATCCTTCACAAATGCTTTCTATGGACATATCCAGGAATGCATGGATCATGCAATCCCAAACAAATCCAAGTCCCTCTCCACCAAATGTAAGCGTCCTGTCTGGTGGACCTCAGCCATAAACAAACTGTATAACAAAAGAAGGAAGCTACTGCATGTCAGAGCGAAATCCCATGAAGGGAAGACGTCTCTGATCAACATTAGCAGAAAACTACGTTCTCTCATAAAAACATCCAAGGCAAACTTTGAGAGAAAAATAGCTAAGGACACTAAAGATAACCACAAAGCCTTCTTCAGCTATGTTAGAAACCTGGGCGGAAACCCTCAGATATGCTCTGAGTTGGTTTACAACAACAAAAAATACACTGAACCCACAGATATTGCTAACATTCTGGCTGACAGGTTCAGTGCAAACTTCTCGCCTCCTTCACCCCCAAAAGAAGAAATACTTATCCCAGCTGAATGTAATCTCCCTGTCATCTCAGATGTCCAAGTGAGAACCGCCCTAAACAAAGCAAAAAACACAGCATCAATGGGACCTGACGGTATCCCGTGGTGCGTGTTATGAGAATTCCAAGAGGAGCTAAACCCACACATAAAAATGCTATTTAATCTTAGCCTTACTTCGGGTTATGTACCTGTACACTGGCGTACAGCAACAGTGGTCCCACTCCACAAGGGGGGTGCCTCTACAGACCCTGGAAACTACTGCCCCATAAGCTTAACTAGCCTGGTCTGCAAAGCTATGGAAAGAATCATTATGGAACTCATAAACAGAGACATAGGGGACCTAGAGACACTTGACCCCACCCAGTTCGGCTTTGTGAAGGGCAGATCCTGCCTTTTAAACCTGGTAGACTTTTTCGAAACAGTCACTAGAGCCATTGATGAGGGCAAAGCAGTCCATACAGCATACCTGGACTTGGCTAAGGCCTTCGACACAATACCCCACTCAGGCATCATAGATAAGCTAAACAGCTTAAAAGTAAACCCCTATGTCACTAGATGGGTTGCAAACTGGCTAAAGGACAGAACCCATAAAGTTAAAATCGCTGGAGCAATGTCAGACTCAAAGCCAGTCACAAGTGGTGTCCCACAGGGATCTGTCCTGGGACCCCTCTTGTTCGGCATTTATTTCTCAGATGTTAAAGCAAACATGGGAGGGCTGTGGCTAACAAAGTTCGCAGATGACTGCAAACTAGGCGCCATAGTCGATACACCAGCTGACACACACATCCTACAAAAAGGCCTCACTGAAACGGACAACTGGTGCCGTAGTCACTGCCTTAAACTAAATGCCAAAAAATGTAAAGTCATCCCTTTGGAAAAACAAAGTACCCACAAATTATCACATAGACAGCAACCCACTGAGTACGGAAAAAGTAATCAGAGACCTAGGGACCCAAGTAGACAGCGACCTCTCATTTGACACCCATGTTGCCAAAGTGGTTAGAAAAACATTCTACCCTGCACACCTCATCATGAAGGGATTCACATCCAGATCCAAGGATGTCATTGTACCCTTATATTCCTCCCTCATCAGACCCATGATTGAGTACAATGCCCCATTTGGTATGTACCTCACCCGGCACTTGCAACAGCTGGAGAGACCTCAGAAGTACCTCACCAAAAGGATCAAGGGTCTCCAACATATGTCTTATTCCACCAGACTAAAGAAACTTCAGCTCTATTCAGTGGCATACAGCCTGCTCAGGGGTGATCTCTGCCTGACGTACAAGGCCATGTCCAATCAGGATTTGATGGACATGCTCCACCTCAAAAAATCCAAATCCATCAGGACCACGAGAGCTAAAGACTTAAACCTCGGCACAAGTATGAATAGGACATGCTGGAGGGATAGATTCATAACCCAAAGGCTTCCAATGCTTTGGAACAGGATCCCAGTTCATATTAGGCAGAGCCCCTCACTAACTCTCTTCAAGAGAAATCTTGATGAGTGGATGGGAGATCGAAAATTTACCCCGGGGGTCACATCTGCGTCACTGCTAGACAGGGGCACAGTAAACTAATTCTATTATATAAGGGGACCTTCACTGTGTCACTACTAGACAGAGGCACAGTATTCTAGATTTATTCTGTACATTTTTGTACCATTTCATGGGGTGGCAAAAGCCACATCACTATGGCTAGGCTTACAAATGCCCCAGGGCAGATAGCCTAGTACTATACTATGAAACTATGAAACATGCCTGACAGATCTCTGTCCCATACACTTGACATATTCTTACCATACTATGCATCCCTGTCACAAAGCTGCACAATGCCCCACTCTGTGACATGATGTGATGACCGCATGCCAAATATATCAGTAACGCTGTGGATCAGTTCTGTGGCACTGCTTGAACTGGCCACTGAAACTATGTAGCATGCAGCCTACCCTGAATAAAGCCATGTCCTACCTAGAGATGTTGGACATGCTACGCTTAACGCATCCTGATCCCAAATAAACACATACTTCATGGACATCCACCTTTCTAGTACAAGAAACACAGCATGCCTGACAGATCTCTGTCCCATACACTTAACATACTCTTGACATACTATGCATCCCTGTCCAGTGAAGCTGCACATCACCCCTCTCTGTGACATGGTGTGATGACTGCATGCCAAATATATCAGTAACCCTATGGATCAGTTCTGTGGCACTGCTTGAACTGGTCACTGAAACGTACCTGTCTGTTGCCTACAGCTAGGTAACCTGTCTGCCTAGGCTTATAAATGGACTAGGGCATATAGCCTACTAGCTCACTATGACCATACATGCTATTGTTGATATCCAACCCTGCAAATACCATCAGGCTAGGTATTGTCCCATGTGTTACACATGTGCAACACAGGCAATACATGGCAGCATGCTACAAAGCTGTACAGTGCCATGTAGATGTATATGGCATAACACATACATGCTTGCAAGTCTGCTGGGTCACAGGTCGTTTCCCTAATGGCTATGTATGACTATATATGTGACATATGCACAGCATTAAGGTCAATTGCATTAATGCGAACACATCCAGGCATGTGCTGACAGGTAAAGACACCAGTACAGGCAAACAGACATGCCCATGTCAAGACAACAGCCACATGGAGTATGAGCAATGTCATCACATGACGCACACATAATTGGTGATAACATCACATCACCAGTAAGTGTCAAATGTGTGTGACTTAAACATGTCAGTGGTGTTTGTGTCATGTAGATTTGCAAAGCCTTATTTGTAATCTTAATAAATGTGATACACATGTATGTTCAGCTTCACGTCTGTACTTCTCTGTGAGTTACTGTGACCTGTCTCCATCATTATGTCTTCCAGGTCTGCCACATAGCAGGCTGCCAGCATACACCTGCTTGGAGGATGAGGTCCTCATCCCACCCCTCCTCGACAACCATTCAACACTCTTCAGCCATGTGCCACAGGATGCACAGCAGTGGGATGCCCTGTGGGAGGAACTCCACAGGAGGGTAAATGATGTTGGCGATCACAATTGCACCTATCAGGAGGTGCGCCAACACTGCACTGACCTCATAAGATGGGTGAAATAGCATGCTAATGCAATCACCAGGGAACAAGGTGTAACAGGTGGGGGGCAACTCACCCAGCCCCCACCCACATGTACCAAGGAGCTACTGGCCAACCTGGGGACACCTGCAGACCTCAATCCACAAGCCTTAGCTGGTATTGCGGAGGTGGGTGTCTCTCAACCACCGAGCCTGGAGTTGCCTTGTAAGTCAGTACTGCACATATAACACAACTATATTTCACATAGTTACATGTGTTACTGTACAATATGTAATGTAACATCATATGCAAGGCATGTATGCACACATGCCACATACTATAGTTTGCTACTCTATGTATGCACAAATGTGCATACTCCATAATATAGTGTATTGTACTGGCTTATGTGCTAACATGGACATTGTACCCTGTAGCTATCACACAGGTGTGGATAATGATCTTACTGCTGTGACACTCCTGTTTAGGTACCTCTGGCATTTTGCAGTGACAGCAGCCTGTGTCAGGTGAGATTCTTATTATTTACCAGGCTTGATAATGCACCAATCATATTAATTGCATGGTCTCTGCCATAACACATGTACACATAACGTATGGTGGTCCTGTTAATAGACACTGGTCAGACCTGCAATGCATCACAGTGGTTACCCATGTGAAACAATTGAAGACTATATGAAACACCTACACTAAGCTTTCCAAACTGTCATTGCCAGATGTGTGGACAACTGTGAATACAATGGTGGAGGTGTGTTTCACTGTAGGGACAGGTACTACATATCAGCATTACACATGTTGGGAATACAAACAGTACTGTACAGAGAACATATGTGTGCACACACTCTAAATGTGGTGGAGTTGGAGCATGACTGGCCCACAAGATACACCCTTGTGGATTATACCCTTGCTATGAATGTCACACAATGTCATGTGCTATCTGACATGTCCATGACATGTAGTGGGCTGACTGCAACACTGCTCAACTATCCTGCAAAACATGATGGCTCACATCCCATACATACCACCCTTTGTCTGCATAACCCTGTCCTCAGTGGAGCATATGACATCTATGGGTGTATGTCATATGGGATAAGACTGACATGTGAAATAGATGGCCATCACAACCATTGGACAGAACATGTGTACACATGGCCATGGAAGATGGCCAGACACAGGAAGCAACACACACAGTAGAAGTGATATACATGTGTGTACACCCTGTTGTACACTGGCTCGACACAATACAACTATGGCCTTTGTGTAATGGTGATATTGCAGATGTGAAACACTAAACATCATACAGGCCTGTGCACAGCTTGTGCAGGCATAACATGAAACCACCACATAACATGTCTTGAACATCTTGAGTGTGTCACGACATGAAAGCATTCACCTATACAGTATCCAAATACATACATGTGTTGCACAACATACACATACAACCATATCAGGCCACAGATACAGTACATTCACCTTGCTGGTGTCAGACATCACTGTCATGCCTGCTCCTCATGTGTGTGAGGTACACAGATGACATGTGGGACATAGAGCACTGCTAAGTTAGCCATGTGTGGGCATAGTTAACAGGCATCAGTAATATGGTTGCAGATGTGCAGGGGTGTCATCCGTATACCCTTCTGTGACTTGTGTCACACATTCCACATTAGGGTTTAGTGTGTATACACCTCAGTGACATGGGTCCCATTCCACATTAGATATGTATTGTATGTGAACACAGTCATGACTATGAACTGTGTCAGTAACTCACACTGTATAGCAATAGTGAAGCCACATGATGCCCTGCAATGGCTATGCACATCAGCTCAATGTGCAGTATGTCACTGCATATTCGTAGGACAGATAGACAACATTGCATCAGCTGAAGGCCCATGTTAGTATAACACGTCCCTGTATTGGGACACCATTACCGTACTGTAGATTGGAAAGGACACCATTGTGTTCAACATGTATGCATGTCATTCAACACATCAGTGGAAGACATGTCATACTACATGTGATTGGTAAGGTCATACGCCACACATCAAGCTGTGTACTGTAAACCTGTGCTGGTCTGTGGCACCATTGCAAAGTAGGGACAGCCATGTCAAATGTGTGTACAGCAGGGGAGCTCGTGCTATCGGACTGCCAGACTACAGCCTTCCCACCTAGAAAAAACAAAAGAAAAAATCTGTAAAACAAGAAAACAAAAACGGAAGAAAAAAAATCATGAGTCCCAACTCCTCTGTGCATGCGCGGACACATTAGAGAACTCAGACTGCCTTTATCAGCAGTCCGGATACAGACAAAGAGGTACCCAGCAATCATTGCTGTGAGATACCCAGGAATCTGTGCGGTGATGGCTACACAGAACAGAGGAGCTCCAGCCTGCTTCAGCTGCAGGCAGAACCAATGAGGACTGAGGGGTGAGCTGCTCTTGCAGGACTTTCACTGCTGCACAGGCTTCATTCATGGATTACTGCTGGACAAAGGCTTTGGGTAGGTGTTTGGCTTCGTTCGTGGATTACTGCTGGACAAAGACTTCAGTCGCTGGCTGGATTGTGGGCTTCATTCGTGAAATGGGTAGGACATTTTTTATAGCAGGTAGGTGAAGGCTTCATGACATGAATTATACTGTTATACTGCTGGATGAAGGGTGTATGTGTGTGTGTGTAATGCCCCTGTTGCTAAATACTGGTGGCTAGAGAGAACAAATGGTGGTGGGTAGAGATACTCAAGATTGAACCCTGTACTTTGGATGCAGGTGGCAAGGACCTGAATTCCCTATCCACCACCGTTTCTAAAACAATTTGCAGATATGTGCGTCATATTTGTTCTGTTCCTCATAAAATCTGTGGTTTCTGTATCTACATTTTTCCTTGCCAAGTCTGTAGTGCAGTGGTGCACTGGTAGCATTGCTGCCTAACAGCTGTGGGTTTTCTGGCTTGATTCTTGGCTGGTGTGCCTTCTGTGTGGTGTATGCATGTCCTCCCATCTTGCAAAGATGTGTCTGGCATTTCTCCCTGCTCTCCTGAAAATTGTCTTTTGTTCCAAGTCAGACTAGTTTCCTGGTTAAATGTTTAAAAATAACAGGCATTTGAATTTTAGACTTCATATTCTTCAGAAAGTACACGGTAACACAAAACTGTTTATTCTAGCAGTTGTCTAAATTTATAACATGGATATTTGAACGTTGTCCCTATTTTTGGGACTGTATTCCCCCATTATTGGCTTCATCCAAGTATTTTGTGCTAAGGTTGAGAGTTATCTATGGTGCGAACTGAATTCATTGAATGTTTGGGGGCTGTATTCCCCCCATTACTGGCTTTGTCCACATGTTTTTTGCTAAGAGGTTGAGAGCTATGGTGAGAACTGAATTCACTGAATATGTTTGGGGGCTGTATTCCCCCATTATTGGCTTTGTTCAGGTGTTTTGTGCCAAGAGGTTGACAGCTATGGTGAGAACTGAATTCACTAAATGGTAGCCATTTAAGTTCGTCTTCCTCTCGTTCACAAAACAGCTGATTTGACATAGTGGTATGTTTTTCTGACTGTTTTGCACAGGGTCCCCTGGGTTAAAGACGTGGCAGTGAAATGTATGGTGGTAACACAACATTTTATTCTAGCAACTTTCCAACATTATACAAGCAATGTTTAAAATGTGTCCCTGGTTTTTGGGTTTTTGTACCCTCCCCAATAAATTTCGGCTTTTTCCAGATTTCTTGTGCTGCAAAGTTCAGAGATACAACTGCGTGTCGAGTAGATTTTACAAGGAGCTGAGAGCTGCATGGTAACAAAACTTTAGTGCTGCTTATTCTGAGTCTGCTTGCATTGTTAATAGCACAACAGGTAGTATACTTGCCTTTGATGCAGAAGGCTGTGGGTTCTACTCCCACAGTAGATAGATGCATTGCTGATGCTGTACTGTGTTGTAAAGTGGGTGGATACTGCAGTCCTTTTTGGCAAAGATACCTAGAGTAGTAACTATGAACCTGTTATCAGTTTGTCATACAGTCCCTATTGTGATATTACTAGCTTATCATTTTTTTTAATGCATGCAACATAGGCAATTTATTCCTCAAGGGCAACAGGCACTTTATTTGTAGATGAATAAACAATGACATATAAAGTTGTTTGCTAGCAGCAACCTCTTCATTGTTACAGATTTATTTAATGTGGAATTATTTAGATGGCTTTTACTACTTCAGAGATTGTGCTTATTTACTGATATTGGTGGATTGTAGAAGGTTGATTAGACTTTTATGATGGAAATGTTCTGAATTTGGTAGTTTTGTCATTGGTGCATGCATTTTGTTTCATTGTTTACTGGAAAAATGTTCAAAACAATAAATTTAAAATGCCGTCTAACAACTGTACTGTATTGTACAAGGAATATAATTTAGTACAATCAGGAAGGAGTATCAAAGAGCACATGTATGTTTCATGTGCAAGGGGCTTATGATTTGAAAACAGCCCAAAGTTAATCTTTATCTGCCACTGGCAAAATTTATTTTCTTTGAATGTGGGTTTCAATGCTGTTTCATTGAATGTGAGTTTCAAGGGCGAGAAGTTTTAATGCTAAGCCTGTTTTCATTGTGAGACTGCAATGCTTTGTTTAGCAGATATCTTAGTGTTTGTGCTGCAAAATGCAAAATAAAACTTACAAATGAAATCCAAATCATCATAGAAGTAAAGCAGTATGCACATTAGTGTTTATGGTAAATGGAGTGAAATAGCCAAGTAATGGATCATTGGAATGGCTGCAGGGGGGAGGGCTCCATTCGGCCATGATTTTGTGAGGGGGAAGGGCGGCAAACTCAAAGACAGCCCCAGCTGAACTATACCTCCCAACTGTCCAGATTTTCACAGAATGAATAGATTTTTGCTTCTTATTTTTGGTTTGTTCCTCATAAAATTTGTGGTTTTCTGGAAAATCATTTAGGAATTAAGTCACCTTCAGAAAAATGCATGCTAAAGTAAAACCTGTTATTCTATCAACTGTCTCAGTTTATACAAGAGCAATTTTTAGTACTGTTTATATGTTCCCCCAATATATTTGGCCTTGTCCAGATTTATTGCATTAACAGGTTGAGAGGTACATGCAAATAAATTGCTTTATAGAATTAGGCATAGCCAAACCTTTCAACTGTCCCAGAATTTGGCTCAAAATGTTGCTCTTACCCTAATAATCCCTCCACAAAATAGCAATTTTGGAAGAAAACATGGATGATTTACAATTAAGAAATAACTGTAGTAATCAAAGTTATAGATTACTTTTATTTCAGAAATGCATGTAGATTCTTTTAGTCTGTCAGCTGCTCAAGTTAGCAGTACTAATATTAAAAAAGTGTCCCTTCTTTGACAGGTTCCCAGCTGTATTGTGTGGCTATTTTATATTTTTGCATCACATTTTTTGGTTCATTTTTCATAAAATTGTGGGGTTTTTTGGCAAATTAGTGGTAAATCATTAAAGACTGAAGTTAGAAAATAATGACAGACATTTGAGTTTCAGATTTCATATCCTTCAGAAAATTAATACTAATGCAAGACCTACTATTCTATTATCTTTCTAAGTTTATAAGAGCAATATTTAAAAATTGTCCTTATTTTTGGGCCTTTGTCCCACTTCTATGTATGGCTTTGTCCAGATTTCTTGCTCTGAGGTTGAGAGGTATGACAAATGTGTCAGGGCCATCACAGACAGCCAGAGACATTTCAAATTGTGACATACTTGTTGCACCCCACTCCCCCATATAGTGACTGGATGTGTCCAAGCAAGGCACGGATCAGTTATGCAGTGTAAATGTACAGGGTGTCCCCCCATCCAAGGTAGACACAAGTACTACAGTGGCTTTTCATCTGTTCTTGATTTTGCAGAATGGTCTGGTTTCTGTCATATTTTTGTACTGTTGATTTATGCGTATTAATCAGAAAGTGCATGTTGCTCTGTGTTTAAGTAGCAATCCTTTAATGACCATCAGGTAAGCTTGTCTGTGATCATAACATGCAAGTAAGATTTAATAAGCATACTGTTAAAGAATTGCCAACATTGAAAGCCTTTCTGTTGTTGCCATGCAGAGAATACTTAACTAGATAACGTATAAGCGTTGGATATTGAAATGCATATGACAGTATTTGTAATAAAGGATAGGATTACATTATTTTAAGAAGCTCATTACACTTGTTGGAGACTTCCAGTGATCTCTGAGGGTTTTACCCATAAACTAAACAGAATGCCATTCATGTGTGGTCCATAACCTGTGCAGTAATCCTTTAAGCAATGTATCTTGAGCTTGTTTCTTGTTTGCTTTTCATTTTTTACTTTGATCATGTTTTCCCCATGAAACAAATAGATAGTTGTCAGGCAGCAGGTCTTTTTTGGATAAGAAACATTTTTACAAGTGGGGGCATCACAGAGATTGCTACTTTCAGCATGTTACTTGGTACTTTAATAAAGCTGAATATAAATTATAATTAGAACTGCAGTGCAAGGAGAAATGGTTTCAGTTGAGAGCTGCTTGTTTTTCGTATACTTGATTTTGACTGGCATTCCAGTAATGTATTTAAAAAGTAATTTCTTTTCTCATGCCTCACAACCTTTTTGTTTCCATCTAGATATTAAGTAAGCTGTCATGCAGCCAATGCATTGAAATATGTTTATTCTTTTATACTTCATTTGTCTTGATTGGACTCTCATAATGAGGGTTTGGCACCCAGGGCAGCATATTTAATTAAAGTTAGTTTTTGTAGTTTTGAGCATAGCTCCTCCCCTTTCTAGTTGGCCACACCCCTTCCCATTCGCCCCACCCATTCAGCTGTCTCCTGCAGCCCCCCTTTGATTTGAAGTCACCAGCCGCCACTGGTGTACAGCCACATGCACAATGTCTGTAGACTCAGCTCAGGGGTAGACGGAATAATATTGAACAGACATGCACTACTTTGGGGGAGATATGCAAGCTAGGGGGCAGGCAAACATAGTATTCAGTCGACATACTCTTCTGCTCATGTCCTCACACATAGGGGTGGTGGCCAACACAAAGCATCAGTGGCATATGTACAAAGGTCAGCGTTAACATGTGATGTATGTTGCACACACCATGGCAGTGCGGTGCAACAGTGAAAAGTGCATGCATTGTGTTGCAGGTATGGGGCATAAGCTACTAACACAAATGGTGCAATAGAGGTATGTATGCTAACCTCCACTATAATTGTGTAAGGTGCATGTTGTCTGCTATAACACATGCATGCTGTTTTGTGCAACTCAGGGATGCATGATAACTACCACTATAATTGTCTAAGCTGAATGCCATCTGCCATATCACCTGCATGTAGCGTGTGTCTGTATGTGTCTGTGTGGGTCTGTGTGTGTCTGTGTGTGGCTTTGTGGTATAACTAGTTATGTACAGTTCTTGTCTTCCCCTCACAGGTGTTGATGTAGGTGCGTTGCCCTCCTGCGGTCCACCTGATTTTAGTGCCCCCACAGACTCTAGCAGTGATGATGATAGTATGATTGAGGCACAGGCAGGGTTGTCAGGGGCTGAATCTGTGCCATTGGTTGCCATTCCACCGGTATCCCCCTCATCCTCGCACACAGTTTTCCTGCCTACACATACCCCTCACCACTGGCCATAGAGAAAGGACAGTTGGTGGGTGGTAGCATGGAACAGGGAAGTGTGGACACTATGGAAGGTGTGCCTGCACACCATGATCCCAGTCAACTGACTGGTGATGTCCCACACAGGCATGTGCTCAGCGCTGCTCGTAGGAGGACCACTGGCCAACATGCCCCTGCGAGACAAAGCACATCAGCTGGAGTAACCAGACGCATGTTTTGGGCTGTAATGGAGGCACAGGCATGTGCTGAATGGCACAACAGAGAAGGTCTGAGGCTTCAGAGGGCTGCTGTCTGTCCATTAAATGACAACATCCAGGCAATTGCAAATGCTTACCATCATCTTGCAGATGTTTTGGATAGACAATTGGGTGACATGGTGGGAGTCCTTGACCGTGGCATGTCAATCCTCGAACATGGAATGTCTGTGCTGGAACATCTGGTGGGAGAGAAGCATCGGGCACATGGACATAGGTCAGCTACATCACCTGTTGAAGGTCTGCCTGAACATGCTACTGCACATGCCCACTCCCATAGTGGCGGTAGCAGCAGCAGTGCAGCTGGTGCTGTGCAGTCCACACCAGGATACAGCAGGTCATGTGCACGTGGTCCTGGACGGTCCCAATAGGGACACGATTCCAGTGGACATGTGTCATCAGACAGTACCCAATCTGGACCTCTGCCTGGTAGTGCCCGTGCAACCCCTGGAAGGCGCATGTCACATAGCCATGGCCGGACACCGTGAACTGTGAAACCTTCCTTGTACAGTCTGCAGCTGTCAATAATACCCCTGTGTAGACCAGCCACATGCCAGACTTGTGTGCATGCATACACACACACACACACACACACACACACACACACACACACACACCAGAAACAAATGTCGGGCATCTCAACACACACACGCATAACATCAACACATGCCCAATGATATCACAGGCCAGAACACACACACACATGATGTCATCCAATGGCGCAGCCTAGGCCTCTGGCAAACATTATCAGCCTATGCATATGATGATGCCTGTGCCGCATCCCTGTCATCCACACCATCAGTGAAGGGACATGCTCATATGGTCTGATGCACAGGGTGAACATATTAGGTAGACAATTGTAGATTAATATTGTTGAGTAGTGTTGACAGGCAGCAGACATACTGTGTATTGCAGTTTTAGAATGCATCTTCTACACTTGACAGTATGTATCATGTGTAACAACACTAACTGCATGTTGATCTTGATGTTCTGCCTTCCTGTTTCAGGTGTAGTTGCATGTGCCGGGGGATGTCAGTGTTTGCGGTTAGTGTCCCATATGTACATGTTGACTACTCACAGGTCTGTATGACAATACCTGCATGCACTTTGTAGCTTCCACATCACAGTTATAATCTCCCATGTTTCAATTATATTTACTGTTCTAATGATCCAAGAGCATGATAGCTGTGTAGTAAGCTACTGTGTTCAGAGCAGTAACATCCATAGTGGGTGGCATCACAGGTATAGTTACCAGGAGCGGGGAGGAGGTAAAAGAGTGGTATAACGGATGACAAGGGTAAAGGCCAGTGGAAATAGTGGCTTCTCATTGAGAAGCAGTAATACCCACTGCTATGACAGCATGCAAACACAGACACAACCACACACTCAGGGATTCACAGACACAGTAACACACACTCTGACACACACACACACACACACACACACACACACACACACACACACACACACACACACACACACACACAGTTTCCAGTGTTCAGATGAAAACCCCTGCCTATGTGCATATCATCATTATAGTACTACCCAATTACAAGACGCGCCACAGAGATTACACATGTAGAGGTAGTCGGAATGGCCTAAGATCAAGGACATTGACAGGGATACTACAGTGCAGTGAGTGTATGTGGGGAGGGGGGGTTCATCAGTAGGCTATGTAACAACAAGTCGTACCCCAGGATATACATGTTAACAGGCAGTTAGACTGCCCATTTAAGATTGATGATATCAACAGGGATACTAGATTGCATTGAGTGGATGGGAGAGGGGTCATTAACATTTCACTATGGTAAAATACAGCCTCACTCCAGGGACCGGACAGCCATACACACGGACAGCCACACAAACACACACACACACACACACACACACACACACACACACACACACACACACACACACACACACACACACACACACACTGTGGCATTCACAAAGATATACACCTATGTCACACACATACAGGCACTTGACATTTGTGAGGTTCAACCACCTGCCTATGCCTTTCTTTCTACACTTCACTCTGCACTGATGTCAGCAACAGTGTTCAGGAGAGTGAAAACATGTGGGATATATTCCCAACCATACATAACATATATGGACGCACACACACCCACACGTGCCAGTACTGTGAATCAAACACCTGCCTATCTCATGACAGGTATTACAGAAGTACAGCACTATCACATTCGCTACAAAGCTTACTGACTCTTTCCTTTGCCAACTGTGCTGATATATGCACAATATATGCACAGGAGAGGTATTACTGTTACAGGTGTCAAGAGGTTTGCCTTCAGTGTCACCCTTACTGCATTCTACATTGTCTGTCTTCCACTTCAATTAACAAAACCAGACCTTAGTGGTTACATAGGTTATTGTAAGAATGGTTGTAACACACCAGTGAGCTGTTCTCGGTAATCATTCATCTGCAAAGTAGACCCACTACTTAGTAGTCATGTCCAAACATCTGTCCATACCTCATGAACAGCTTACTGTACTTTGAGCATATCACTATATACAGTTGGCAATGTTGAGGCTGTATTGCAACAGCATGATGTACTAAGACAACAGTCACCTTCAAACATCCGAAACTGCACACACACATGGAATCTAAACAAACATCAATACATGTACACATATGCGGTCTACATCAGTAAGTGCACTAACAGGTCAAGAGGATGCATTCCACATCTTCCCCACACCATGTGTGAAACATAGCCGAGCATTACACCATAATGGATGTTGTATTCATGTACTGGTAGGACACAACCACATTCACCGACTAGCCAAGTGTACATACATGACAACAGCACATATCCACAAGACACACACAGCATTATTCCATGTCATGCTCCTACAAACTGTTACTTGACAGTGCCATGGTGAAGCCAGGGCACTGTAATGGTCAACAGTGAGCACATCATATTTGCAACACACACTTCATGTTTACTGGACAAGTGCCAGCAATGTGCTCTGTTAGAGCTAGGCAGTACACTCATTCAAGCATGTGCGAGGTCTGGGGCTTGTAAACATCTCACCCCAGCATGTACTGGCTATTGTGGTACTAAGGCTAATGTCCAGACAGCACACAGCATGCATGGCTTGCAATTGTTAACACGGGGTATATGTAGGAGCTGTGAGCACACATGGCTGTACATGTCATAAACATATCACCTGTGACAACTCAGGAACATACAGAGCAGAGCTGAATTTCCCTGAATCTGTCAATACAGGCCTTGTGTAGGTCTTATGATCCTGTTATTTGGTTATGTTTGTAGGCATTGCATTAGGTGGACATGTCTAATGACATACATGCCACATGGGTTGTTGTATGATATGATAGGTGTCATGGGTGACCAGTAGAGAGGGAATATTACCTCTGTTAACATAGATATCAAACTTTATGTACTGTTCGCATGCTATCTGCCATGTGCATGTGTGTAATGACGGTAGCCACCTGTATATAGAAAGGATAACGAAAGCTCTGGTAATGTCATTTATGTTGTATGAGTGTGGGATGTACATATCCAGGGCAGGAACAGTTCATAGGTTTATAGGTTCATAGATTAGTACTATGCTAACTGCCATTGTAGGCCATTTTAAGCCTAGCCAATTACACCACGTGAGAATCAAGCCCTGCACCTTGTATCTATAAGGTAAACACCTTACTCATTAAACCAACTTCCCTCAATCTTAGGTCATATCCAGCCATGAGGGTGTTGTTTACTGGTGTGCAGCAACAGTCAACTGTGTTAATGCTGACAACATCCAAGGGACCCTGGTATGTGTACAACTGAGCTGGTTACAAACAGTGGTATTATTGCATTGCATAACACATTATGCAGCTGTGTCTGTACATGTGTACTTTGCACAGTTGATGTAGGCCTAGATACAGTCCACCAATCGAAGGTTATCTGGTGGTCTACCTTACTATGTAATACCACATATGGATGTGTGTTGGTAGTCTGGAGACAAGGTGGTGGATGTACATGAGGATACAACCTATAATGCAGCATTTGCCACTGCCACATGTACATGACTCATCTGTGATGAGTTATGTCAGAGTAGTGGTCTTTACATGTGAGTAGCCTTTATAAATATGTGGACACCACCACCTGGAATGGTCCATACCAGTGTTAAGGCCCACATGTCTGGATCTGATTTATATGGTGGTAGTGCAATTGTGCACTACAGAGCCATCTGCCAGGTGTTCCTCACTGCTCAGATGTCAGTATTCCCCATTGTAGGTTCTACATTGAGCAAATGGATTACTAAAGCCACACATCTAGCACTGGTTAGCATAAGCATCCAATGCAATTGTCTTGTAGGTGTCAGGGTGTTACTTCTGTGTGTAGGATATTTGCCTTGGAATGCGACTATATGCATAAATGTGACGTAGGTATTATCCACACTCACTTGAAACATGGATGCATGTGCTCTGTGTCGAAGGCTTGTCATTCAGTCATGACAGCCCGGAATGACAGACACTGGACAACCTCATAATAACAGCAAGACATTGGCTCTTTGTTTTGGTCTAGCTGTTGCCACTCGTACCACGACATCACTGCGAGTGGGAGTAATGTGCTTGGTAGCAAATGTCACATATAAGGTGATGGACAGCAGCAGAAATTTTGCATATAACCAATGTGAGATATACTTAGGGTAGCAGTACTGCTAATAATGACAACTACTAACACAGCCGGGAGAGATCATCTTGACACCTGCACCTCAGTACCATTACACAATGTGGCTCACACATTATGCTTGTACATGCCACTGTTCCAAGTATAATGCTACTGTCCACAATTTGCTATCAATGTATGCCTTTCAGGGCAGCAAGGTGTGTGACACATGCTGCAGGGAACATCTGCCTGTGTGTCCCAGTTAACATATTGCCTGTCACATCCACACATGCGTGATTATGTATACTTAACATATATATGTCAGTACTTCATGTATATGTATGCATGTGTATCACACAGCACAGACACAGATATATAATTTACGGGCCACATACAGGTATCTGGTAGTAAACCAGTATGATGTGCATATATACTGACATGAAAGATGTACATAGCTGTATACCTGTGTGTTTACAATAGGAGTCCATTACAATGTGTTCTGTACATGTAAGTGTATGAGCATGCACATTGTGGCCTTCTGTGGTCGGAATAGGAGTGCATCCCAAACAGCCCTGTGCTACTAAGTGTATGAGCGTACCCACTGCCACCTTGTGTAATTTGAGTCAGTGCATCCAACAAGCCCTTTGTTACTAAGTGTAAGAGCATGCCCAGTATAACCTTGTATAGTTGTCATAGTGCATCCCAAATGGCCCTGTGCTACTAAGTGTATGAGCATGCCCACTTTCACCTTGTGTAATTGGAGTCTATGCATCCAAACAAGTTCTGTGATTCTATGTGTATGAGCATGACCACTGTAACCCTGTATAGTGATAGTAGTTGTCCTTTCCACAGATGAACATACTCCAGTTCAGGTTCCTGTTGTGCTACAACTATACCTCTCAGGCCTACCTATGTACTACCTGCAGATGATGTATCTTGTTTGTGCATGCATGCTGTAATGGACACCTACTTTAAACACACAGGTTTACAGCTATGTACTTCATGACTGTCAGTATCCCTGTTGTTGTCCTCAATCTTAGAAGGGCATTTTGACTGCCTGGGAATGTATAACCTCTGTGGCACTTTTCGCAACTATGTAGTACTATAATAGTGATCTGTAGATCGGCAGGAATTCTGATCCCACCACTGAAAACTGTGTGCGTGTGTTTGTGTGTGTCAGCAAGTGCTTTTTCTGTGTGTATTTGTGTCTGCATCCTGTCGTGACAGTGGGTTTTGCTGCATTCCAAAGAGATACCACCTTTTGCACTGGCCTTTATCCTTGTCAACTGCTAAACCTCTCTCTTCCCCCCTCCCCACTGAAAGTAATCAGTCCTGTGATGTCACCCAGCTCAGAAGTGGATTCAGATTTAGTGTATTTGTATGTGTTCTGTGGCACATACCCCAACTGCATACCTCTGTACTAGTTACCTTTACATAGGCAAGACGTGTATGCACAATACTGGCAAGTGTGTGCGTGTTTGTGCGTGTGACTACCCAGCCTGGCATACACATGTGTAATGTCTTTTAACATGCTGCACACCATGGTAGCCATCTGTGGTGACTGGTGTCTACAAAGTATAACATAGTTAGGAATGGTAAAGAATACACAGTCAAGCACGACTACAGTTGGGTATGTTAGTTGCCTGTGCTACTGTTGAGCAGTGACACAGAAGTGGTCGCCGGGGTGTAAGTCCATTCCCATCATTGCCCCACTCAAACTCCACAATCCCCCACCCCAAACTCCACATACACAACAACCATCCCTTCTATGGTGAACTGATTAAGATTTAAATGTTATAACACAAGAGAGGGCTCTGTTTTGTGTACACGTCAGTTCCTTTGGAACCCTTCTGTGTCACAAATGGTGTTCGGACATGTGTATATATATATATATATATATATATATATATATATATATATATATATATATATATGTGTGTGTGTGTGTGTGTGTGTGTGTGTGTGTGTGTGTGTGTGTGTGTGTGTGTGTTTGTGTGTGTTGTGTGTGTGTGTGTATAGCTATAGCTGTGTCTGTGTATATGTATGTATATATATATATATATATATATATATATATATATATATATATAGATATATAGTGTGTGTGTGTGTGTGTACATCCTGTAGGTGCATAGATATATATATATATATATATATATATATATATATATATATATGTAGTTATGACAGTTGTACAGATGTAGGCTTGTCTTTGTTGTTTCAAAGAGTACAGTACATTCAATGGTACTGTACATATGTACACAAAGTGACTGTCCCATTTGTTTTCAGTACTTTGGAATACCTGTAGTAAGATGTGCATTATAAAATCCATGCAACATGTATGGGATCCAGATGGCTTAGTAGTAAGTCCAGTGAACTCAGTGTGCATGGTCCAGGGATCAAGACCTGCAAGTCTTGCTGATACTGTCAATGAGGACTGAATAAGACAGTTGTAAGCGGGTGCATATGTGTTTTCGTGACAGCAAACAACAGGTGCACACAGGTAACAGACATGTACAACTCACAGTACACATGGAATTCCCTTCTTTGGCAATCCTGCTGATGTCATCCACCTACGAATACACCTCTGGGACTGCTGTAACACAGTAATCTCCATGGTGCGTGCTATAACTGCATAATGCTTTAGTGTGATAAACTAGTTGGGTAGGTATTCTAATCCCAGACAGGCCAACTGTGTGTGCATATCTGTCCGAGAAAGAAACAATGCTTTTCAGAGTATGCACACTCTTTACAATTCACATATTCACCTTTGGCAATCCTGCTGATGTCACCCACCTAGAAATATACCTCTGGGAGTGCTGTAACCCAGCAATCTCCGTAGTGTGTGCTGTAACTACATAATGCTGTAGTGTGATAAATTAGTTGAGTAGGTGTGCTTATCCCAGACAAACCAACTGTGCGTGCGTGTCTGCCTGAAAAAGAAACAATGTTTTTTAGAGTATGCACACTCTTTACAATTCACATAACCACCTTTGGCAATCCTGCTGATGTCACCCACCTAGAAATACACCTCTGGGACTGCTGTAACCCAGTAATCTCCATAGTGCATGCTGTAACTGCATAATGCTGGAGTGTGATAAACTAGTTAGGTAGGGGTTCTATTCCAAGACAGGCCAACTGTGTGTGTGTGTGTGTGTGTGTGTGTGTGTGTGTGTGTCTGCCTGAGAAAGGAACAATGCTATTTAGAGTATGCACACTCTTTACAATTCACATAACCATCTTTGGCAATCCTGCTGATGTCACCCACCTAGTAATACACCTCTGGGAATGCTGTAACCCAGTCATCTCCATAGCGTGTGCTGTAACTGTGTAATGCTGTAGTGTGATAAACTAGGCAGGTAAGTGTTCTATTCCATGACAGGCCAACTGTGTGTGTCTGTCTGTTTGCCTAAAAAAAAAAGCAATGCTTTTCAGAGTATGAACACTCTTTACAATTCCCATAACAACCTTTAGCAATCCTGCTGATATTACCCACCAAGACATGCACCTCTGGGACTACTGTGACCCAGCAATCTCCATAGCATATGCTCTACTATGAGAAACTAGTTAGGTAGAGGTTCTATTCCAAGACGTGCCAACTGTGTGTATCTATCCACCAGAGAAAGGAACAATGCTTTTTAGGGTATGCACACTCTTTACAATTCACATAACCACCGTTGACAATCCTGCTGATGCCACCCACCTAGTAATACACTTCTGGGACTGCTGTAACCCAGTAATTTCCATAGCGCATGCTGTAGCGTGATAAACTAGTTAGGTAGGAAATCTATTCCAAGACATGGCAGGTGTGTGTGTGTGTGTGTGTGTGTGTGTGTGTGTGTGTGTGTGTGTGTGTGTGTGTTTGACAGTCAGAGCCTGTGTGGAGGTGGCTGTGAGTGTCTACCCACTGGACATGTTGGGGAGTGGATTTTGTAGTTTTCCTATATGGTGTCCGTATTATGTCACAATGTCCACCTCACAAGGAGTGCAGATGTCAATCAGCCAAGGGACTGTGTTGGCAAGCCATACCCCTACATCTGGAAAAAGACCTGGTGAACAAAGTATGCAACCCTTCTATTACTCAGAATACATTCTGAACCCATGTGTCATACACAAACACACTTGCCTAGAATATCCCGCTATGTTGCTAGTACTCTGCACATTTATGACAGATAGTATGCATGGTGTGATTGCAGTGGGCTGCTGAGGGCAGGGCACCCTGTCCAGCAGTACAATAGGCACATAACTGTGGACAATGTGCCTTCACTATGTTCCCCACTGGATACCTGCAACATATGTGGTGCCATCAAATGTGATGCACATAGGCCATACAATGCCTTACACACATGCCCTGTATGGACAGATGCCACTGACACCAGAGAATACCTGTAGCATGCTATCAATGCAGGTGCAGGGTCAACCTGCTGTCTATAAGCAGGTTCTGCCACACCAGGCCAGTGTTGGCATATCTGAGGATAACAGTCTGTGTACACAACATGTGCCAGCCAAACCAGGTACACTTGTACATGTCACTGTACATTATTATGGGACATGTACATCTCAGGCAATGTCCATGTCAAGGACTATCAAACATAGACATGGCATGCATTGCAAAGTAATGGGTATACACAATGGTAACCAGGATGACAGGACAGTTCATACAATACTCATCTGTGTGGGACATTTCAGACACTAGACACCTGAACCACACTGCACACCATTGTCGGTGGAGTGATGCCAAGGATTACCCCTCACCCAGCCTTGCACAGCCATATTGCACAGCCAACCACTACACACCCATGAAGCAATGCACACATGCATGTCAGTACTGGCACCTTGTGTCTGCATGTGGGATATGATGCCCCCAACCACAGTCACACCCAATATAACTCCCATTGGCATACCAACTGATGTCAGACACGTTCACATGCCCTAGCCCATAGAACTTCCGGATATCCCCTGTGGTGCATGCAGTACCTGTGCATTACTGCAGTGCAGCTAACTAAGTAGTTAGGAAGTGTATTTGTGGGCCTGGCAAAGTGTGGCAATGTGTCTGAGTCCCTTAGAGAGTGTGGTTATGTTGACAATGACATCCATTCATGTGGACAGCCATGTGTGCTACACCTAATGTATGTCTACTATATCTTGGTTGCATATGTCGCTCACCAGCACACATATATGTTCTTCAGGCACAACAACATGTCAGCTTTGTGGCACATGGAGTAACTGCATGCACTTGTAATCATAATGGCTAATCAGTCAAGGGTTTGAATCCTTGTACTATGTGTGTGACAGACGATGCTTAGATTTTAGTCTCCAAGCTCTTCTCTGATGTATTTTGCCTCTGTCTGTCCCTCCCAGACACTCTCTGGTGGATGTGGAGTTGTACACCTGCTCAGCAGCAGCTTGTGTTTTGTAAGTGATGGTCATGATCAGGTGATGGCCTCTGCACCTATTGCAGTCCTCCTCTAGCTGATTGTATGTGGAACAGCTGTGGTGATGTTCCCATAGCCAATCACATGGAAACACAGTGCAATATCTAGGAACATCATGTTGGTGTTTGCCCATGACAGTTGCGGTGAGTGGAACCTGGATCTGGTGTTTGGTAAATGGCATCATTGATGATATCTGGATATTCCTCAAACAACATACACAGTGGAAAATAGCCTAAAGACAGGAGAGGGATGTGCCAGACATGACTACAGCATGTAAGTGTAGCTATGCTTGATTGAGACTACTGCCAATTAAACAAGTTGTGCGTGGTAATGGGTATTCTGCATGTTTTAAAACTGACAAGACAGTGCTCTGTTTGTGAGAGAATCCCCATCTGTAGGGCCATCTGTGACTGGTCAGTGTGTGGAACCATTTGTTTCCTGTGTTACTCACTGAACACACATCTGTGAACTGCAGAAGCATAGTGTGAGGATTGCAGTCAGTACATGGTGATAGTGATGAGAGTTACTGCCATCGCATCCCTGATTGGACATATGTCACATGAAACAGTGGTATGACAGTCACTGTCTGAGGTTCTCATAGTGACATGCCAATAATGTGCCACTGCTCATAGCTGCAGTCACACGTCTTCTACACTTTGTACAGACGTGATGCAGTATATATGCATGTGTTGTGCTCCCTCTGCAAATGTATACCATCTGTTGTGTTGGGTTGATGGTCATATCTATGCATGCTGTTATAAGTAATCCTGAATGCTGTTGACTATTATTAAACCATATCTGTGTTAAAACTGCAACACCATAGGCTGTATGGGTTTGGAGGTCCTGGCAGAACCTCCTGTCCCACTTCAGCTGGTCATGGCACTGGGCACCAGCACATCTGGGGCCCAGATTTGGACCTCCACCTCTGTTGGCTCTGCACCACCTTGTGGTGGAACTGCCACTGAGAATGGGGCTTTTCCCCCCTGGGAACAGGTCCAGACAGGAACTTGTCCGCTGTCATACAGTCCCGGATGTGGTGTGTAGGAGGCTCAATAAGGGGTTTTGAGGTCAGATATGCCAGCTCAAGGGCAGAGTGTCACATTTAGAGGGTGAGACTGCCCCTCCAAGACAGCCCCAAGCACAGCCACCTTTGCAGCTGTTTTGGTGCAGTGGTGGCAGCCCATGGGTGGAGACCTCTGTCCCACTGTTTCCATCTTGGGGCTCATGGGCTTGTGATTGCCGAACACCCTGCTCTGTCCAAGGTGTATCCCCCCACATGTGTCATATACCGACCCTGTATGCTGTCTCGTCTGTTATCCTACCCAATCTATCCTCTGCGAGTATACCTACTCTCCTTCCCCCACATCCCACTCTCACCCTACAGAAACAAAAGGCCAATCTGTTCCTAGAAAAACATTTGCCCCATAGATAGCTGTCCATTTCACACACATGTCCACTGGACACGTAACCTTTTTAATTTGCATCACAACATACTCCCTTTGTCCTTACCCCTGTCTCTCAGGCACACGATCCTGGTATACACATGACTCCTAAAGTTTCCAGGTACACATGATGCAGACGACCCCATTGTACAGACAACACTACCGGTCCCTCTATGGTTACCCCATTTACCTTTTTCATGATGATGATGTCGCACACAGAACCTTGCAAGAGTACTGTTCTCACATAATGATTGGACAGAAACTGTTCTGTTAATGTAAATAAAATGCACAGAGTGATGTATTTGGCCAATGTACAAATGTTTTTGTGTATTAATGACACATGTCTGTCTGTGGGAGTCTTGATATTACATAGGACAACACCACTACATAATGCAGGCATTGCTGGTGTTTCCCTTTTCATTCCTTTGTAATGCTTTGTTGTCACATGGGATGTTCTTGATATATCTATATATATATGTATGTATCTATATCTGGACATAAACACACACATACATCTACATGATGGAATACATTTCCTATACTGTTGAATGACTGTGCTGGATGATATGTTTGTGATAACATCCAATGTCTGTGTATCTGCCATGGCTTAGTGGTAAATCACATTAGCTATGGTGTGCAGGGTCCTGGTTTCTAGACTTGCAGAGGCCATTTATTTTGTTACTGGGCAGGACAAAGCCGTTGGATACGGAGTGATTACGGCACATTAAAGCAGTTGGGAGCAGGTGTGCATGGGTTTGCGTGGAGCTAAGCGATGCTAACCTCCAGTTACAGTTTCTTAAACTCAGCCTCTACATTGCTTCACCAGTGTGATACTCGTATACCGGCGGCCAAACAGGCTTACACCTGCTTGCTCCCACACTTGCAAATACACTGCATTTGGTGTTTGCATCTGACACTCACACCTCTGGGTGGGAGTGAGGACTTCGATATTACCTTGTGATGCCTATTACATTGGATTACATGCCTACAGTATTGGGAATGGCTGCCCATTACGCGTAAGCATGCTGTTCGACTGTACAGAATCTGTGGCCTGTCCAGAGTTTGATTCATACTATTGGTGTGTTCCTCTTACAACCTGCACCTGTTTGGCTAATACATGGTAACTGACACCATTCAATATAAACAATGAATTGGGTTTTGGAACCCACATCCTTCAGCTGAGTCATGCTACTGCATACTTATTATTCTATCATCTTTCTAAGGTTGTAAGTGGAATATGTGCTTTATGTCCCTGTCAGACTTCTCAAACAATTGGGGACAAATACCAGGGACAAGTCATGACAGCATCAGGGACACATTTAAAATATTAGTGCTATTAACCTGACACATTGACAGACTCAGACCATATGAATTCATACACATTTTCTGAGGTAAATGATGTTTATAACTCTTAATTGTCATTATTCATTACGTGTAATTCACCACCTTTCCTCCAAAAGTCACTAGTTTTAGGAGGGATTAAGTGGGACAGAGTTAGAATTTGAGTCAAAATCAGGGACGTCCCTGGAAATCAGGGACAGTTGAGAGGTATGGTCCCTATCTGTTCCCCCAGTAGTTTATGTCCTGTCCAGTGGATTTGCTCTTAGGGGTTGAGAGGTATGGGCGTAAGCTATTCCCATTTTGGAATATTACTTACATCCCCGGGGCAGTCCTAATATGACTGCATCAGTCAGCACCTGCACGCCTAGGCCCATAATTGCATACCCATAGTTCCCCCACCTGCCCCTTCTCTACAGCACTCATCCTTACTGTGGGTGCAGGTGGGGTATAAACCCACCACTGCACACTGCCCACTCTCCGCATGTCGGGACACATGTACATTGTGTCGACCTATGGGTTATCAGGCTTGCACAACCTAATATTCCGTGTATGTCTACAGCCTGGTTTGATGAATCATTACAGGGATTGATTTTGATGATCAGTAATTTTAGGGTGTTCCACAAGGGACATTGATGTCTTTGTTTCAAGATTAGAACTGGCAGGTCTCTCCCACTGGTAGTATCCTGCCGGTGGTCTGGGAAGCAGTGGTGTGTTTACTTTTATTGTGTGTCTGTATGTCTCACCGGCCAAGCTGTGGGGGGGGGGTTGATGCTACATGTTACACGTTTGGTTATTGGACCCCTCACCCCCATATGCATGGCCTGTGAACATATGTAATTCGAAACTACTGTATCATATCCTAGCTGTATATATGTGCATGTTTTCAGTCATATATATATATATATATATATATATATATATATATATATATATATATATATGTGTGTGTGTGTGTGTGTGTGTGTGTGTGTGTGTCTGTAAAGCAATGCATACCCCATGCAAACCCACTTACACATGCTTACTGGTGTTTATATATGCTTAAACCTGCTTACTTGTGCCTTATTCATTATGACACTGACAATTCACTCCAGTTCACTTTTAATTGTTATTTTGCAGGTTATACAGCAGACAGATGTTGAAATATGTTCATGTACAGAATACCGATGGTAAATGGCATGTGATGCAGTGGGATTCGGAACGGGAATGTCTGTTCGTTAGGCGGTTGCTCTAACCAACACACTATTGCTGTGCTGCTTCATTTGCATATATGCCCATATTCTCATGACTCCTAGTTCCCCAAACACCCACCCCAATGCCTCATTAACACTGCTGTCATCCATTCTCTGGTTGGATTTGCGGTGTATCCACACCACTACACATTGTCAATTCCCTACTCCTGTAGACCCATCCCATCAGTTGACTCACTCCACGTATTCTCAGATCTCCCAAACTTTTAGTCCACAGACATTGGTGACATGAGCGACCAAAAGGACACTATTCACAATTTTTGGGTTGTCCCACATGGGACACGCATGTCTTTATGTTAAGATTAGACTCTATACTTCATTACATCCTTACTCCTGTTAACATGACACTACAATAAATTAATAAGTATGACTGTGGTAACACACACGTTATACATGAGAGCCTAATTATGTATGTGTTTGGCATATTTCTTTTACAAATAGACCAGTTTAGTAATTGGCGTTGCCATAGCAGGCAGATCACAGGAATGATTCCATGTGTGAGAAAGTCCTCACATTTGATTTTTTCAGCACAGCACTGACTTCGGACATTGTACACACTTCTGTGTTTTAACAGTTCCGTCCCTTCTCTCTTATGCACAACCTATTATTCTATCTACTATCGAGGTTTGTAAGGGCACATTCATGTTATTTATGTCTGCAAATGGAATGAATGTGTTACAGAGAATGTACTTCTACATATAGATGTCTGCATGTGTGTATGAATATATACTTATAACGAACTCGCTGACCTCCACAAGGTGGTCCAATTAGAACCAGCCCATCCAACCCTGGCACACCTGGATCCATAATTTCATAGGTTCATAGATTCGTAGGTCGGGGCATGTTTATGACTCTGTACGGCACTTGTACACGCCCCCTCCACTCACACACATTTTCTATGCACGTCGAGGGTGCGGTGGCACGCCCTCATACATATTCATATGGCGCTGTTGCACCATCTGTAAGAAGGATGCTTGGCACAAGGCTAAAATCGTCCTTGCGCTGAGCTTCTTGAATCCCAGGGTAGGAGATGGGATGAGGTATGAAAGGGAAAGATACGTGGTGCAGGAGTGGCATTGGTAAAAGTAGTCTGGTCAGTGGTGGCTGCTTTTATGTTTTTCTTGATTAAGAAAAGCTCATTATCTCCATTTCTTTAACATAGTCAAACACTGGAAATGAAGTTGCAGTCAAGGAAGTTGTAGATGAGGTTTGTGAGTATCCTTTTTAAATCCAGGATTCTGTTATTATTATAATGTCCAAATTGCATGAAGAAATAGAGGAGTCAAGTTTCTCTAGTTTATTATCTGAGTATGTTTTCCTTGGAAGGATGTAACGTGGAATTAAGCTTGATTGTTGGTTAACTGATATAGTGATATGCTGAAGCTCAAACCATCTAGCTTGCTGTGCACTATAATAATGCAGCATCTCAAAGAAAAAGAGAAAGACATTTTTTTAATTTTTTCTTTAATGATTACACTTTACCCAAGTTGGTGTGATCTTGGTCAGAGAGAATATATAACTATGGAAAATGCAAGTGGGCTTGCTCCCTGCAAAAAGTGCTTGTGGCATTCTTTTAGCTTTCCTTTGCTTAAAATTCACTATTATTCCAATTATTGTAACAATTTAGGTACTCAGGTTAGTGGGTTCTTCTGGTACAATGAGTGAGGAAATATGTTTAGATCTTTTTAGTAAATAAGATATAATAGACACATGAACCTTATTGCCTTATTGCCACTCTGCCTCTAATGCCATCTGACTTCACCAGGACTACGTGAAGGATGTTCCCCTTTCTGATTCCATCCTGCATCAGCTGGATGAATCTCTCCTTGTCCTGATTCTCTTTCAGATGCTTTGCTCTTTTCCAATCTGGATGTTGACATTGACCTGGTTTCTGCTTGTAAAATTAAACCTCCTTTTTTTGCTACCCTTCATGAAAGTGTTCTGCAAATTATCGTCATTTCATCTTGAGGTGCCCTTAGATGCTAGGTTGCATCATCTGACTTGTTTCACTAGAAGCTTCCAGGCTCACTGCCAGTTTATTGATTGCATTCCTAAACCCTGCCATGGGGATCATCCCAATTCTTCATCTTTAATTATGTCATAAGTGAGTCATGCCCTGATATTTTTTTCATACTTTCTTCTTCCACTCAGTAGCCCATTAATGTAGGGCATCATGACATTATTGTTTCCCAACTATTGTTTTTCTTGAAATTCATTTGACTCCCTAGCACACATAATTATCAATATTCTCTTGCAAGTGTACTTTTAAAATCATTCATTGTCCTAGGTACAGCAGCCCCATGGCCCAAATATCCCCCAGTGACAACAGAGGGCTCGAGTGGTATTATCATCTGTTGTAGGATTCAAGATTTTTTGCTTGGATGTCTATGCTCTGCTGCCATGGTGAAGACCTCTGTAATATGTTTGTATCATGGTGTCTGTGTGCTTTTTATACACAGACTCCTGTTTCGTAGTATTCCATGCTGCATTAATAAGGGAAGTTGTCATGGTTATCATCTTCAACCATGTCCCCTCCTCGGATGTGGGTAAGCTGACACCAAACAAAATAAACATAGCAGAGTCACCACAGAGAGAAGTGCATAATTGTAAAATAAGTATTAAAACCAATTTTATTAAATTTAAAGCTGTGATCAACACAGAGAATAAAAACAGTGATAAGCACTTTTGGCCTATGCCTTCCTCAGATCATATTACATTCCAACTAGAGGTGCTTTTTCAAAGTAGATGGAACCAATCAGACTTCATCTAGTAATGACATCATCCAATAGTCTTCCTGTTACACCTCCTTCCTATGAGTATAGGTTTTAAAGATAAAACGCCATTATGACCTGGTGGCTTATCAGCTGAAAACTCAGCTATTCAGCAACTCTCAGCTAATTCAATATAATTATTTAAATCTTCCCTTTGTGAAGACAGTGTCATAACTTCCAAAACTGAAAACTTAAAGTTATGACTAGGATTTCTCATAATATGCTGAAATAAAAAATTGCCTTTGTTCTTAAAACTAAGATGTTTAAAAATTCAGGTTTTTATGGGGTAAATAGATCTTTCGTAAACCATGAATGAAGAATCATATTCTGCATCAAAGTAGTATGCACCCAGGGCATATTTTTACTCAGTAATGAAGGGTCAGTTCCTTTGAGCCTCTAGATTGTGTACAGATGAATCTACTTTCAGTAGAGAAACTGAGAGAATTAAGGATAATTTGTCCTCTAGAGGTTACAGTAAGGACCTAGTCACTAAAGTAGCATCTGAAACTATAGGCATGAGAGATGGGAGAGGTAAACCTTATTTCTTTAAGCATAGGAATATGGAAGATTTGATCTGTCAAGGACATAGGGAGCAATATATGGCATTTAGATGCTCACTCACTTATAGCCAAGACTTTCAAGCAATATGGACTATCATAAAGAACAACTGGAAAATTCTGTTAGCAGATGAGAACTTAAGAGACATTACTGGTGATATGCCAAGGTTTAGTTTCAAGAATAAAAAGAACCTTAAGCAGCTGCTATACAAAGATAATCAGAGGAGGAATGAACATCATGGAAGACGTGGGACTTATAGATGTGGAAATTGTAAAGCCTGTCCCTATATCAATACCAGCAATTTATTTTGTCATCCTGTCAATGATAGTGAATATAAATTATATACCTATGCCAACTTAACACAAAATGTGTGGTTTATTTAGCAACTTACACAAATTGTACAAGTTTTTATGTCAGAAAAGCTATTGTCCCTTAAAAAATTTGTAAACATCTTAGTGACATTAGATTAATTGATAGCAGCAGTTTTTCAGAGCTCCATGAAACTAATATAAAAAACAGGAAATAACTTATTTTATTTTAGCAAAAATACTTAAAATTGATAGAGGAAAGTATAAACTGTATTTTTAGTAACTTTGGTGAACTTAGGATTTTTTTTTCCTGTCATATTATAAAGGAGAATATATCATTTGTGGAGATGAGCACTTTGAAGTCTTTCCATTCTGACATGGCTTTAAAAAAAGAAATACAGCTTGCGACATCTGCTGTACAAGAGCTTTCACTGAAAATGGATGATTTTAAGGAGAATTTACAAAACCTTAAGGAAAATTGTCAGAAACAAACAGATTATCTCAAGGAACTTATACAGCAGCATCAATCCAGAATAACACACTTAGAAGCATCCCTGAATTATCTTGATGAAAGACTGAAGGAAGAAGAAAGTCAGAATGACTTTCTAATCAAACAAAACATTTGGCTTCTCAATAAAGTGGATGACCTGGAAATCAGGAAGAGAAGGTCAAATATAAGGATTTTTGGCATCCCTGAGAGAGCTGAAGGAGAATATATAATTTATTTCCTGAATACCTGGATTCCAGAGATTTTCAATTTAAAGGAGGGTCTGTCTTTGGTATTGAAAGGGATCATAGAGCTTTAGGAAAGCCAGTGTCAACATCCTCCTCTACTCCTCCCAGATCAATAGTCATAAGGTTTCTGTCATATTTGGGCAAGCAGTTGGTCCTAAAATCTGCCTGGAGGAAAACTCCATTAAAATGTAATCAAAACCCAATTAGGTTTGATAATGGCTATTCTACCAGGGTTTTGGAACAGAGAAAAAAAGCTTGGCCATTAATAAAACTGTTAAAGCAAAATAACATCAACACTCAGCTTGTCTTTCCTGCCAGAATAAAAAGTCTATATCAGAATGAAATGAGATCATTTAATGCCCTAGAGGAAGCCACTGTCTTTATTAAAAACAATAACATGATTTCCTTACCTGAAGATATGGAGTGGGAATCTGCATCTCTGAAGAGAGTTACTGATAAATCTTCTTGGACTGATGTTAAAAAGAAAAAAAAAAAAAACTGAGCCAAAGATTGCTGTTTCCACTAAATCTCTCAAAGCATCTACTGCAACTTGACTTTAATTTGCTTTATACTTGCTAAATCTTCAAGTAAGGTATATCATGACAATATTTTTTCTTATTGCTTTTATTTCTCTTTTAGCTTTTTCATTTCTATACTTTTTTTGTTCATATACAAATTAAATAACTGTTTATGCTTTTAGTATATTAGTATAATATAACTGGTTTATTGAGTGATATAATTTGCTTTTATGACCTTAAGATGATATGCTTTATTTCAAATAATATATAGCCCTTTGCCCTGCTAAATGTTCTTCTGAGTTATTACACAGGCATAGTCACTGCTTAGATTATTTATAAAAACTGTTTTGGCTGCATGGGATAACAGGGCATATCTATGATTTAGTACATATTAACAAGTTTTTTTTTTTAATATTTATAACTTCTGATTGTTTCAGAATATATATTGGTACCTGTGTGAATAAAGAGCTATTTGCCAGCTTTTGACATAAATTGGGTCTCTCTGACAGTTATATGTTTGTATGTTTTATGGCACAAGGTTTTTAAATGGTTACAAGTTATGTTTCCTGTAGAGTTTAATGTTAAAGTGCTGTTTTCTCTTTCATTGGCATTGAATGTTATTTTACTGTTTGGAAGTATCTGACAGTTAAACTTTGCATTTGTTACTGTAAATAAGCAGACTTTGTGACACAGTTAAAGTGTGATCAGGAAACTGTACTGTGTAGTGTGCTGGGCAGGAAAATGTCAGTTTGAAATCTAAGAAGTGAAGCTTTCTTACTTAGCTCATGACATTATGCATTCTATGCATGCAGATCAGATTACATTACATCTAATGTGTATATGTAAGCCTAATTGTGAATGTCAAGTCTTTGATTGGTTAATATAACATAGTAGGCTTCTTTTACAAGAATTATAAGCTACACTGTATGCAAACATATTCATGGCTCCCTTTTATAACAGTGACTATATTTTGTGATGAAATATATACAGAAATGTTATTTTTTCTTGTAAACAGTTAATTATAGCCACTATTTCTAGTGAATATACTGGAGTATTTTTATAAATAGATCTTTATAAATAACTTTCCTATGCAGTTAGTAAGTGCTTAGCATATGCTTATACATTTCATGAAAATACTTATGACAAATGGTAATAACTAAAGGGATTCTCAAGCACCATACTAAATCCTAGCAAATATATGTATGCATAATTTTGATTGAACTATAATTACTTTGCATTTAATATGTTCATTTCCTTATTGTATCCTAGATATTATTTATATTTCAAATGTCATGTTTTCAGTTATTATAAAGTCATGTCTTTTAGTATATTAGCACTTTATGACAGGGAAAGAGCTCAGTAATATCTATGACTTCTGATAACACAAGAAACAAGTTATGAGTTTCAGTATTACCCTATTACTATGGTAGATATTTACAGCTATCTCTATCTTAACTTTGTCTTTGAGTCATTCACTTTTAAGACCTGTTATCCATAATACGTTTTATATAAATAATGTTTTTTACTAATGTTTGTCATTTTAACTGATGCCAGTTAATTATTATTGATTTTAGTCAGTTATTTGTACATCTGCTATTCCAAAAGTTTAGGTGTTAATTAAAGACAAATATGTCTTATGGAATATTTCTAAAAATCTATGTTAACATCTTTTGGGAATGATACACACTCACTATGTGCTAACACCCAATTCTCATGAAGTTTTTATTTAGTGGGAGTTTGTCATGATAAGATTTATTCAGAGGGCAAGTAAATACAAATGCTAAATTATTCTTTGATTAGTTCTGCCATTTTGAAGTTTTTATTAGAACTAATACAGATGACATACTTAGGTATTTTGAGTAATCATTTAGATTGTTAATAAAGCTAATGTTTCCTTGGTCTATTAAGCACTAAATTCAGATTATATATATCCTAATATGTCTCTTGCTTCCTTAGTGAATAATTACTGTATAAATGTTTAATGCTTCTAATAATAGTGTATGTAACTTATATCTAAAACCTAACTGGAATCAATATCGGATTAGTTGTTTATAACTACTGTTTTTCTCTTAATTTATAATATATTCTCCATGTTTTACTTTGTTTTCATGGGCTCGAACCAACAAAGGTTGATGGTTGGGATAGGTAGTCTAGCAGATTTGGTTTTGTTTGCTAGACTAGGAATGTATTTCATTCCATGTATAGGGTATATTAACGTTTATATCAGAGTAAAATATGCTAATTTTTTGTTATTTAACTGTTTTTATAGTTTTGAAATGCCTGACACAATTGTTTTACTTTTATCTTTCATGGGGAAAGTTATTTGGATTGAGATAAAAAGAAATACAATGATTGATATTCTATTGTCTATTCAGGAAGAGTATTATGTATACAGGATCCTGTTAATACAAGTTCCTTTATTATTTATCTTTAAAGAATTCTAATATAGATTTAACTTTGTTATCCTTAAATACTAATGGCTTAAACAACCTGTATAAGAGAGCCAACCTACTAAGGTATCTTAAACTAAACAAGGCTCAAGTAGTTTTTCTCCAAGAGGCACACTTTAAAATAAATGACACATTTATGTAGACCCTAAGGGATACACAATACTTGCTCAATCTTCTTATAAAAATAAGACCAGAGGAGTAACAATTCTATGGAAAAAGACTTTCTTAAATCCCCAAATCATTTACAAACATATGGATATTGATGGACTCATTGCCTTAGTTATATTTAAGTTTAATAATAGAATTTGGACCCTGGTTCATTTATACTGGTTCCCGGGTATGGGGGTTGGACTAGGTAAGAAACACTTAGACTTTATTATAACTACTTCTAAAGGTAATATTATACAAGGAGGTGATTTCAATTGTATCACAGATATTACAGAAACTACCAATAGGAAATCTCCTAGACTATTGTCCTCAGCCAAACAGTTAAAAAATGGACAGAAATGTTTAAATTAAAACATACCTTTAATGCTTTGGGACCAAATTCTTTACTATTCTCATACTAGGACTATAGACATGGTACCCAAACTAGAGTAGATAAAATTTATATCTCACAAGATCTTTATTATAAAATCTTGAATTTTTTCAATGCAACCTTGTCCCTTTTTAGATCATAATTCCCTGTTGTTAACAATTCACTTGGAATTCAATTAATTAGTTATTACTTCAATGATTCCTTCATATATCACAAAAATTAAAGACTAAATTTTGTATAACTTCTGAACTTCAGCTTTTCTTAGTGATTAATTATAAACCTGAAGCAAACACAATTATGGTTTGGGATTCCCTTAAGGCCTATCTATATGGTGAAACCATTAGCTGGTACAAAAATTAAATTAAAGAATGGGACTCAGAGTTACAGCATCTCCAAAATCAAATATTATCTCTTAAATCTAATAAAAACTTAATTGCTACAGATAATAAGAGGACAACAGAAGACGCAAATAAGTAATACAATGAAATATTATCCCATAAAATTAATTTAGCTATGGAAAAACTGAAAATACATTCTTATCCTACCTCTCCTAAGCATCTTCATAATCTATCTATGAAAGTTAAGATACATTCAAAAATTAATAACATTGATAGTATCTTTCATGAAGGGAAAAGGAAAAAAGTCTTACAGTTATTTGATCCCCCCTCCTTTTTTATAACAATGATAAAGAAGATCTATGAAAATCTAGCATATGTCAAATTAGGTCCCTTTACTGCCAAAGCAATCCAAATCACTAGAGGTACTAGACAAGGATGTCCCATATCCCCTATCCTATTTGATCTGGTCATAGAAATACTTGCCATTTTAATACGTAATAACCCAAACATAAGAGGTATAAAAATATATATGGCCAATATATTTCTAAAATAATGATGTTTGCTGATTATGTCTTACTTACCTTACCCAACTCTAAGGAAGTGTTAGGTGAAGTGGATATAGTAACAACACATTTCCAAAAAATCACAGGACTCTCCTTCAACAAATCTAAATCAAAATATTTATTATTAAATAAAAAAAGAACATACAAGTTTTAGTTAATCATATTATTGAAAACCAAGTTTCAACTCTAGACTATTTAGGAATAGTCCTAGGCAAGAATATAGAGGAAGCCTTACAGCTTAAATATGCTAAAGCCATAGACTTAATCAAGACATTAATAAGCAAATGGAATAATTTGTTTATAACATTTGATGATAGGTTACAACAGATACAAATGGTTTTGTTACCTAAAATATATATATAGCATAAGCCCTTATCCTTCCACCAGGAAAGAAAATCCTTAAAGAAATCACTTCAACTCTGATGAAATTCCTATGGTACCCCAAAAGAAATAGAGTGGCATATTCTCATTATTTCAGAAAATGGGAACAAGGGGGATTAAAATTCCCAGAGACTGAAACTTGTATAAAGGCATCTATAATTAAAATAGTGATGAACTGGAAAAATCCGAGATACTCTTCCAATTGGAAACAATTACACTCCATTATACTAATGAATGAAAATTGTTTATCAAAGAATGCTTTGGTAACTAACAAAGATAACAAGATACGGTACTATTTAAGTTTAAATTTACAGTACAGTACAACAAAATTAACTAAACTAACACTAATAAACAATATTTGTGATGTGTTTAGAAAATTCATTAACACAAATTTAGATATGAAACTGTGGTATAGAATTTTAATACCATTTACCATTACAAGGGACTTCCCCTGATAAAACACAGAGGGATTTTTGGTTTATGGGAAAAGAATAACATATTTTGTTGGTTGCAATGTATTGAAAACCAATAAGCTTTGAACACACAAAGTATATTGTCAACTTATGGCCTATTCTCTAATAATTGGTTGGTTCTTCAGAGTGTCACAGCATACACTAAGGATCTGGGTAGAATAATACATACCTCATCCTTCAAAACCATACAAAAATTATAAACTGGATTTTTGGAATTCTATATAATAATATCAATGTTAAGAATGAATTATCATATCTAAATAACACTTTAATTGTCTATAAGAGAGCTCCTAAAGATTATTACTGGCAATATCTAACTAAAGGGTTTCAAGTACCATTATCAATGGAAGATAAAACAAACATTTTATTTTCAGTTAAACTAACTTCTTATTTACAATTCTGGAGGATTTTTCATTGGAAATTTCTGAGAAACTCTCAAAAATGAACCCTTCAAACAGCAAGTTATGTTGGAGATGTCATATGTCCACTAAAGATGACTGGTCTCATATTTTTTATGACTATACTAATATTAAACCATGTTGGAATGAGATTAACAGATTTTTCAAGCTATCTATACTGATATATTCGTTTTGACAAAGTCTTTAATTTTATTGAATGTTGTTAATAGTAATAATATGAAGAAAGATGACCTGTATTTGTTGTGGGCAATGTTAGCAATAGCCAGAAAATGTATAACTAAAAGATGGAACTCTAATGTAGCACCCACAATGGAGGAAGTCCTATCATCACTGAAGAAATGCATACTAATGGAGAAAAGAACTAAAGAGTTAAAAAACTTTTCCTAAGCCATTGGTTAATAGTCCATGGAGGAAATTTTTGAATTTGATTGATACCCTACAGATGGAACCAAACTCTTCTTAACTATCATAGTTTATATATTAACTTATTATTTAACTACAAATGTTTTTATTTTGTCAGGCTGAATGTAAATACTTGAAATAATTATTGAATGATATGAATATATTAAATTATTGTGTTATTTCATAAAAATAAAAATCATTTAAGTAAAAAAAAATAAAGAACAAAGACAATTCTTTATTTCAGCATATTATGAGAAATCCTAGTCATAACTTCAAGTTTTCAGTTTTGGAAGTTATGACACTGTCTTCACAAAGGGGAGATTTAAATAATTATATTGAATTAGCTGAGAGTAGCTGGATAGCTGATTTTTCAGCTGATAAGCCATCAGGTCTTAATGGTGTTTTATCTTTAAAGTCTATACTCATAGGAAGGAGGTGTAACAGGAAGACTAATGGCTGATGCCATTACTAGATGAAGTCTGATTGGTTTCAGCTACTTTGAAAAAGCACCTCTAGTTGGAATGTAATATGATCTGAGGAAGACATAGGCAGAAAGCGCTTATCACTGTTTTTATTTTTTGTGTTGATCACAGCTTTATATTTAATAAAACTGGTTTTAATACTTATTTTATGAGTATACACTTCTTTCTGTGGTGGCTTTGCTACTTTTATCTTGTTTGATACTATAATTTTTTGACTGAGCGAGCCTTTGGCAAACCCTGGTGTGTTTCTTTGTGGTAATCTGACAATGGCTACTGCTCGGGTCTATGTCAGAATGTCAAATGGCCACACTATCAAACATCATCTCATTGACAGTGCAGGCTGACAACCCCCCTGATGTGGGGGGCTGTGCCACCCCCACCTCGCTAATTATATATACCAACTCAAAGATTCCACTACAGTGGGAAAAAGGGAAAATTTCCTGATCCCACTGTAATGTGATCTCAGTCAGAACAGTCTGATGGCCTGCATTGTCAATGGAATGATACATTCTACAATGTGGCCATTCGATGGTCTGACCTAAACCTGTTACTTCTCAGCTTCTACCTCCTATGCCAATTTTAACTGTAGTCAGACTGCCAGTCAAACATAAGTTGACTAGGGTAAAAAGCTGGGATTTGTTCCACTAAGCAACAGAACACACTGTGTCCCAGATCCTCTTCTCTACCTCTCTAGTATCTGTGATGATGCCCATGTCAACTGCAAACTTTCCTATTACAGCATGTAGTTCCCCATCCTCATTCCAAGACTTCAGGCATTATACAGCATCACAATTCCTTCTAGCATTAGATTTCTCTTTAATGATTTTTCCTAGATGTCATTCACCATGACTATAATCACGTGTTCCTTATCCCAACCTCCTCCATTTTTCTTGTCACCATTTGGTCACATTTTTATTATTTCCTTGTCGAAGGTCAGCTCCCCCTCTTCATTAATGTTCAAAGGTATGATGATATCAGAATGTCTCAGGCCACTCCTGCAGAATGGTAGCCTCACTCAGCCTGAAGTGAAGCCTATTTTTATTATTTAACTATTTATTATGGCACTCTACTTATTTGCATTACTTATTTACTTTCTTATTTGCAATGGTGATGGACAGGTTGACAGACGAGCTCAGACAGGAGTCCCCGTGGACTATGATGTTTGCAGATGACATTGTGATCTGTAGTGAGAGTAGGGAACAGGTGAAGGAGACCCTGGAGAGATGGAGATATGCTCTAGAGAGAAAAAGGAATGAAGGTCAGCAAGACTAAGACAGAATATATGTGTGTGAATGAGAGGGAGGATAGAAGAATGGTGAGGATGCAAGGAGTAGAGGTGGCAAAGGTGGATGAGTTTAAATACTTGGGGTCAATAGTTCAGTGTAATGGTGAGTGTGGAAGAGAGGTGAAGAAAAGAGTACAGGCCAGATGGAGTGGGTGGAGAAGAGTGTCAGGAGTGATTTGTGACAGACGAGTACCTGTAAGAGTGAAAGGGAAGGTCTACAAGAGGGTAGTGAGACCAGCTATGTTATATGGGTTGGAGACAGTGGCATTGACAAAAAGGCAGGAGTTTGAGCTGGATGTGGCAGAATTAAAGATGTTAAGATTTGCACTGGGTGTGACGAGGGTGGACAGGATTAGGAATAAGTATATTAGGGGGTCAGCCCAGGTTGGAAGGTTTGGAGACAAAGCCAGACAGGACGATTACATTGGCTTGGACATGTGCTGAGGAGGGATGCTGAGTATATTGGGAAAAAGATGCTAAGGATGAAGCTACCAGGTAAAAGGAAAAGAGGAAGGCCTAAGATAAGGTTTATGGATGTGGTGAGAGAGGACATGCAGGTGGTTGGTGTGACAGAACAAGATGCAGAGGATAGGAAGAAATGGAAATAGGTGATCTGCTGTGGCGACCCCTAATGGGAACAGTTGAAAGAAGATGATGATGATTATGACACGCTACTCTGCAGCCATAACAAATCCACAAACTTTTTCTTTCAGCCAAACTCACAGTAAAACAGTATGGTTCTGTTTCTTCTTAGCTATGCAGACTGTAGGAGGCATGGAAATGAGTTCCATAAAGGCATCATGTCACAATCGTTGAGGCATTTCTCTGATATGCTAATAGCTCTACAACCTTCCTCCAACAAGAAGCATCCCTCTAGAACATTGTGTTCAATATGGATCACAATGTGTTGCCTCATCATTCAATTTTTCAACAACTTCCGCACTGTCTTAATTATCATATCAAGAGTGAGGCCAGACACCATCTTAGCAGTTGTTAGCCATTTCCTGTCTCTTAACATGGATTTCTGATCCTTGGAAGAAAATAGACTGAACTCAGTATTGGAACCCTGTACCATTAAATCATGAAGTTGCAGTTCTGTCTACTACACCTCAGTGAAGATGGCTGTGTCTAAATAGTGTTGTATGTCCAAGTGTGGGCTGCATAATGGCAGACATAGCTCTCAACTTCTTAGTGAAAGAAATCTGGACAAAACCTGACATAATGAGGGGATGGACAATAGTCCAAAAATAGGGACAGATTTAAACGATTGCTCTTTTAAACTTAGAAATGTGATAGAATAACATGGTTTGTGTTAAGATGCATTTTGTGAAAGATTTGAAGTCTGAAGCTGAAATGTATGTAATTATTTAATGACTTCAGTCCTGACATCATCCCAGTGATATGGCAGAAAACTACAAATTTTATGAGGAACAAACCAACGATATGATGCAAAAATCCGGACATTCTGTGAAAATCTGGACAGTTGGAAGTATGCACTGGCAGCCTAGTAAACATTGTTAACTCACAAAGCTTCGCTCTCTGTTTTGCTGTATGGCTTGGGTGCTTTCCATTAAGATCTTTACATTCTCCCTGTTTCTATGCAGGTTGCAATGAGGTAATTGAGTTTTCTCCCACATCATTAACAATGTAGTGATAATATAAACTGCCCATTAATATGTGCGTGTCTGTGTGTGTTTGTGCGCGTGCACGTGTTTGTGTGCGCGTGTGTGTGTGTGCATGCGTGCCTGTGTGTGTTTGTCTATTCTGTGATGAGTTATTGACCCACTGTGAGAGAGTATCTATGACTTGTAGTCTGAGTTACAGGATGGGGGCAGGCTTCCACATAACTGTACACCAGATTTAATGTGTAATCGAATAATAAGTCCGGAAATGAAGGAGTGATGAAATGAATGACTGAATGACCAAGAAAAGGTATGAAAAAGTGAATCTAAAGTTTGTACAGAAGGGTAGCAAAGATAGCTGTGGCAGTTAATGCAGACAGCTAAAGCTTTGACCTATTAATACGCTGCATCTCACACCTAATGTAGAGTTTGATTCATTCCACCATAATTTGCTTACTGTGTGACTCTGACAAAGTCACTTAATCAAGCAGAGTTCTGGGGTCAGTCTTGAAAAGGGACTGCAGTCCACCCGTTTACCTGCTAAAGAAGCAAAAAATAAATAAATAAGATATAGGTCAGTTCTTGCTATAACTTGCTGCCCAAGTTTCTCGGGAGAAATAAAACTAAGGAAGGTTACACTACCACAGTAATATAGCATTGTATAAAGTTTTTGGGAAATGGCTCTTGTTTCATTAAAGCACCTAACTTAACTGAGTTTCTGCTGTGAAAAATCCAGTAGTAGTCACCACTGAATGAACTGACCAAGCAGGCTTATATTAGTACACTCCTCTGTCTTAAAACTGCATATTCTTTCAGACAATACTTTTATAGTGCCAATAACTTGTCTTAGCACAATAAGAGATTTGCTTACAGCATTACACATTCATGGAAAGTTTAAAACAGTACTAATTTCAGCTCAGATGAAATATTTTTGTACATTTAAATTCTAGTCAACAACTTTAAAAATAACCTCTGAGATTATAATGTGCATGTTAAATGCAAGTTGTGTGTCTGTACACTGCCTTGCATATGTCATGGGATGTTTGAGAATAATGTTGACTTATGGGACAAAAGTAACAATATTGCTGTTGTATATACACAGATGTTTACCTTGTTCAGGCTCTCTCAGTGCTTTGTCTAGCTCTAAACAACAGAAGTACTAAAAAGCAGACAGCAAAAGAATATGTCATAGGTGCACATTTTCTCAGAGTTCTTTTCTGTCAGAGACCTCACTTTTTGGCTTTTGTTCATCTGTAATTGAGATGAGAAATGAGCAATGAGTTTTTGGTGATGACCCTGTTGTAAATAAATAAGAGAATCCATGCATCTGTCTGTACAGACAGAAGTTGAATACATAAAACTTTACAGGGAACTGTTTCACAGGTTCACATCTGAATGATAACATTTGCTATAGCAAATTGTTACACATTGTTAAAATGTATTAAAACAGTTCATGGCTTGATAAGAATGAATGGGAATAAATGTAACATTTTATAACATGGATACATCAGAAGCAGATGGCAAAAAATGCTCCTCAGACAAAAACAAAGAATGTCTTTGTGATTTCACACACCTTTGAGAAAGTGTCATTCAGATTAAACATGCAGTCACAAAATACAATTTTATTTTTACACAGATGCATTTTTGACAACTGATGCAGAAAGAATACAATTTTAAAATTCCATCTAAGGATTACAGACAATGAGATAAAGCATTATTAAATAGTTCCACACCTTTTACAGGTACAGACACATTAACAACCACCAGGCAACTCTCACCAAAGGAATGTAATTCCAAATGACTGAGATTATATAGCACATTAGAATATAATTAATGCAGAAGTTCAGATATATTTGCAATACATCCATCTGGAATATATATTTTTCTGTAGATACTTCAGTCTATGCTTGCTCACCTCAAAGATTGTTTTCTATCAGTCTTGATCTCATTCATTGCCCCATACTGGGTATCCTAAGAGGGGGACATCATATAGGCAGCCATGAAGGTGGTTTGTGCCTCACTCTGACGGAGTTTCTAATGGCCATAGCCCCACCCTTACATTGCTGATGTGACACTCAGCTAAGGTCTCCCTGTGCATGTGTTTGCTTCCACACACATGCTAAGCAGGCTATCATCTAAGGTTTAGAAGTACTAAAATAATATTTTTGGAATTGCTACTTTCATTGCCTGCTTGTCATCATTTGCTGGTCATGAGTGGCAGACAAATACCACATACTCAAGGATAGGTGATCCAGCAGTGACCATTCACTCCATTCCATCTCTACCCAGCTCCTCCAGTGCACAAGTCACGACCCAAACTCTGCCCACCCAAATTGTAGTCAGAGCTTTAAAGCTACATCAAAAAGTTGGAATAATAATGCATATGCATCTGCATGGCTCTTGACCCATATTTCAGGCAGCAAACATAGTGAATATGGTAGTATTGTGCTGATCTCAGTGAATTAGACTGCAGACCTGTGGATATTAGCTTAAATTCATTAGGCAACACACACACATCTAAGTACAATAAATACTTCCGGTTAATATTAGAGATGGTTGCCACATGACTAATTGTTAAAAATAAACAAAGAAAAAAACATGTTTTTGCAGGTGAGCAACCCCCACCAATGCCATACCCACATACCCCAGTGGGTATAACAACTATGAGATTGCACAACAGTGGGGAAAAGGAAAAACTTCCTTACCCCACTACTCAACAGTCTTGCAATAAAAGCCACAGCCAAAGACAACAAAGTATTTTATGAGTGGGGATTTAACTTAAAAAGATGATGAATTACTTTTACAAGCAAAGTATTGCAATCACACACACACACACACACACACACACACACACACACACACACACACACACACACACACACACACACGTATATACACACAGATACGTATGCACCTGCACACATTACATACGGAAATTACTTATCTTGTTTCAGACAGTATATGTACATGAAAACAAGGTTTTGCTTTAAAGCTTTTTTAAGTTTATTTCTTCAGCAAATATGCTACCTTTCAACCAGTGAAAAATTATTACCAAGCTGAAGACAGGTACAACTGCAAGATTTATTATGATCATTAGCACAAAGGATACTGATTTAATCAATGCTCCATCTAGAAGGAAGCAGCTCTTTCATGTTGCTGGATCATTGTCCTAAAGTGTGCTACAAAACTGGACTTTTGCCTGTTTGTTAATTTATAAAACAAAACTAGAATAGGATGAAAATATATAATCAGATCTTAAAGTGAAGTAGAGTTCCAATACCTGGCAACTATTGTAAGCTATATCTATGTCAAACCAATGATAACTGTATTTTATCACTAGCAAGAGACAGCATAAAACTGGTGATACTGGATTTTCTGAAAAGAAATTGTTCATTGAGATATTAACATCTCACACCAAGAATGAAAGAGACCAGAAGCAGCTGTTGCACAGCCATCACAGATTATTTTTCTTTCTTGCCAATATTCCATATAGAGAACTAAAGTATTTTGCTGGCAGTAGACATAGCAAAGAGCATTGATTCAATAACAGGAGCAAAACCCTGTGACAGAAAATAAATGATGCTGGGTTAAAAGATAGTCAGCATGTTTCAACGTGTTACATTTGACAACTCCACATAGTTAAGTAGGCTTTAGAAGATGGATGCCACAAAATAACATAAAATAAAATCTATCTATCTATCTATCTATCTATCTATCTATCTATCTATCTATCTATCTATATATATTAGTATATATAGACACAGATCAGGAACCTGAATATATGATATGAACTTATTTAAAAAACTGACTTAGGGATGATGATTTCAGAGAAGGTGTAAGGAAAAACTGATGAACAACAGAAAAAAAGGTTACTAACAGAAAGAATGGAGGTAACTCCAACAAAGAAGTCTAGTGTTGTTTGAATTCTTAAAAAAAAGAATGAAATATTAAGAGTTTAGAATGGCTGGCCTGTGGCAATCTTAGATTGCTTAGGAACTTTGACGATATAAGGAGAGCCTGTGCTAAACTGTAACTTAGTCAATTGTTTATATATCTCCATGATATAGTTTGTTGCGTAGAAGCAAAAAACATGGATAGAAAGGACCATAACAATTTATTTATTTATTTATTTATTTAATTTATTTGTTTCTCTTCTACAAACATCTATTAAAACTATTTATAACCCTCATTTTCCCCATTATTTGCATATTTGATCAGGGTGTGACATCAACATTGATTATCATCTAGAGTAAATGTCCACACTATTGGCTGGCTAGCCCTGCCACAGTTGTTTCCTATACTTCACAGGCTCAAACCCATGAGCAATTTAGTGTGTCCATTCTACCAACTGTATGTCTTTGGAATGTGGGTAGAACCTGCAGTGATTAGTGAAATCCCATGCAAACAGAGGGAAGGCATGCTTACTCCACAGAAATGGTACCCTCAGCAGAGAACCAAACCATGGAATCTCTTGCTGTGAGGCAACAAAGCTATCAACTGCACCACTGCACCTCCCTTTAGATGAAAAATCTTAAGGCTGAAAAATCTGAGCTATTCAAATAAATGGGTGCAGGAATTGTCATTATGTTCTGTTTCTTAAAGGTTATCAACACTAAACCTCTGCATGATCTGTATGAGGTAGTGTCTGATCAGGTTCTGTTTGAACGTCTATGTCTGACAGTGTCAATGGTGCAATAGGGAGCACACTCTCCTTTTGTACAGAAGATTGTGGATTCTATTACCACATCAGGCAGATAGATTGCTAACACTGCAGTGTAGCTTGGGAGGGGGGGGGGGTTCTACACTCTTGAGTGTCTCATTCTTTGGATGAGATGTTAAACTGAAGTCCCAGCTGCATCAGCTGGTGGTAGTTCAAGTGGATGTAAAAGATCCTATAACATCTATTAAAAAGAGTAGGGGAAGTTCCTGACACCTTGGCCAAAGTTCTCCCACTAGTATAAATACCACTTCAGGTCTCCCCTGTAAAAAAGGCCATTAGCCTAGTAGGACTAACCTGGCCAACAAAAGATGAATAAAAAATAAAAATGCACCAGTTGGTGGTCCTAACACCTGATCATGGAGCCTAATTATATAAATAAACATTAATAATAGAACAAATATGACAGATACATTACACACAGCACCTTACAAGTTTATGGAATAAGATTTTTTTCTTGAATCAGAAGTCAAAACCAACATTGGAGCAGAAAATATGGGATTATGGCAATTAAACTTATTGAAAGCCAGTAGATTGCAGGAATGATGTATGAATTTAGGCATCTATAAAAATGGTGCTACAATGCTTTCATACAGTTTTGTACTGCAGCCCTGTGGAGTTTTGACCACTAATCAGTGGCATATCAAACCTCAACAAAAGCAGCTTCACCCTCTCAGTTGCATTCAGATAAACAAACTGATGTGAGGGGGATTCAATAAACCCTACACAATTGTTTTTCACTGTGTGCACATTGCAGTGCATTGCGCACATGGCTGCATGGTGGTAATGGCACATTCAATAAGTGCTATGTAGAGATGTGCACCCCTGTGCAAGCAAGGTAAACATTGTGGCATACTAATTACAACATAAGCAGTTGAATTGCATGCTAATTAACCAATCCAACACAGTTTAGGTATTCAACAAGCTATAAATCATGCATGTAGACTGACTCCATACAGTTTTTTTCTGCAGATTCCAAAACTTTTGGAATACAGACATGGAAAGGAGTCTACAGAGAAAGAATTTTTGGGTCTGCTACTTCTTTAATTTATTTGTATTTGCTGCAGACTGAAGGCAATGCTGCTGATGCTACTGCTAATAGGCAGTAGGCTGAGAAGGAAAAGAGTTTTCAGGCACAGTTTAACTTTTCACAACCTACAGGATGTGGAAATCGTGGAGCACTAGAGGGTGGACATGAACAGAGGAACTCTGTGACCTCTGCCGACCTCTGCCGTCCTCAGCTCAGAGCCAGAGCCAATTGAGTATAACCCATTGCAGTTGAGACAAAGGTATGTGCAGCCCTTAAAATCTTAGCTACAGGCACCTTTCAAACACCAAGAGGGGGCATGCAGGGGTTGTTACAGGCATCAGCATCAAAGATCCTCCACCATTTCTTGAATGGTATGCTCCAACATGCTAGTGACCACATATATTTTCCCAGTAGTTGAGGAGAGGGACAGAAATATGCAGGAGTTCTACCATGTAGCACACTACCCTGAAGCACTGGGTGCCATAGACTGCACACATGTAGAAATTAAGGCACTACCCGGGGAACAGGGTAAGCTCTTCATTAACAGAAAGTCTACCACCCTATCAACTGCCAAGTCGTGTATAATGCCAAGGGATAATCTTGAACATGTGTGCTGGCATCCCTGGCAGTTACTACAACTCACATATATGGCACACCTCCCAACTGTACCAGATGTTTTCTAGGGAGATATCCCATAGGGTCATTTCTGGAGGTTGCAGGATATGCACTGGAACTGTGGTTGATGACACCCATCAGAAATGTACACACACACCCACGGACGAATGTCATAATGAAGCATATGGTCAAACAAGAAATACCATAGAGTATGTGTTTGGGCAGCTGAAGTCATGGTTACAGTGCCTCGATACATGTGGGAGAGCCCTGCAATACAATCCATGGACATATACAGAATTACTCATAGTATGTGCCATGTTACACAACATAATCCTGAGAAAACAGCTTCTGGAGGATTAGCAAGGAGAAGGGCACACAATCCATTACCAATGTCAAGGTCACCACAGCCACAGGCAGATGAGGTGACACAGGGGGAACCACCAGCTGCTGTGGGTATAGGCAGATGTAGGCATTATCAGTATGCTCTTGCATTGGCTAAATGACAATGCACAGCACACTCACTCAACACCTAGGGGCCCAAAACCTTTCTCCTACTCACATACTTATACTAACACTGGTGTCAGGCAACTCACATGACCTTTGCCTCCCCATGTACTGTCTGTGTACAGCATGCATCTGACAGAGTCAGCCCTGAACTAAAACTGTGTCAACTGCTGCATTTACAAAGTAAGTACTGAACTTGGAGTGTATTGTTTAATAATATAACTGTGGCATATCCTTGTATTTCATTAGTTGTTCCAGTAAGCTAGTAAAAAGTGGAAAATCTGTACAGAACTTTCCTTAAGGTGTGACAGCAAAGACTTATTTGACTTATTTGTGTCCATTATTAACTAGTAGGCCTCAAGCATCAAAGATTCACACAGTCATACCTCTCACAAATACTGATAATCACTGCATACCCTCAATTCAGTGTCATATGTTTGTGCTGGAAAATAATTAAAGAGAGAAGTTAGAAAGTAATGGTACACTTTGCAGTTTCTGACTTCACAACACTCACTAGATCATTGACTATAAAGTTGGGAAATTTTGATGCTATCAACTATTTAACTTTCCAAGGCCAATATGAGTCAAAAGTACAATTATCAGTTCAACACCACAAATGGCAGATACACTAAACACTAAGTTAGTTATGCACCCTGAGCATCAAACACAAAGCTTTTGTATCCCTGAATTCAAAAGAAAACAAGGATATTGTCCAGTTATCATCATTTTCACAGGGTGATAGGTGGGAGGACAGGAAGCCTAGGCTGATACAAAAGGTCAGAATGTGTGTAAGAAAAAGAAGAAGGCAGACATGTAGATAAACCAACAAATGGCCAGTGAGACAAAATGAGTAGCTGTTGTGTGTGTCTGTAGGGATCCTCCAGGTGAAGTTGGTGTGTGAGTGTCTGCATGAACACAGGCAAGCTCTTTGCTGGCTCTGTGTCAAGGTATGTTGGACAGGTGTGAGCAGTGCATGGTAGAACTGGCAGTCTATCGTTGTCTTCACTGACCATGAGAACTGGCTCTGCCAGGAGTTGCATTGGCACATTCATGCCCCTGGTCAGATGCAGTGCTGCTACCTGAACATGACTGATGTCTGCTGGATGAGCTCCCTTCACAAGGATGCCCATGACCCCGTGGCCTGCCACATCTGGGTGTGGACAGCACACTCACTGATAGAGCAGTGGAAGTACTGCCACTATGGGAGTGTGATCAGGCCAAACTTCCTGACAGCAGATGGTGCAGCTGACCTACATCCTTGAGGACACCATTCGACTCCCAGCAGACATTTCATCCCAGACACTGCTAACTCCATGGCAGACACCCCTCTGTCCATGAAGGAAAGCAGGAAGCCAGGAGTAGGTCCACCACTGTTTTATTGAATCAAATAACCATAAGCGCTTTCGTCAAGTACATTACAAGACTTCATCAGATAAAAAATGAACTGAAAAGCCAAGTTTAAAAATCCTTCCCACATCACATGATCCACCCCCAAGTTGATTAACTAATTAACTGATTAAAATCAACAGTAAATGTGCAAAAAAAAAAAGGAAAAGAAATCACATTATACAAAATCTTAAAACACATAAATTTAAAACCATAAATATGTATATATATATATATATATATATATATATATATATATATATATATATATATATATATATATCATTATGTGAAGAACCATAATAACCAAATCTATCTAAGTTGTGTCTTCATTTTTAGTACACAACCAATAGATGCTAGTTCATTTAAACCAGGAAAACCCACAGCATTTAAACTTAATATCCAGTAAAGTTCCCAGTTTTCCAGAAACAACTGCCAAGGTCCACCTCTTTTATTCCGTTTGACATGCTCAATCACAATGAATTTAAAATAATGTTCAGGAAATTACAGGATGTGCCTATAAAGTATTGTAGTTTTTTTTACCCGTATGTCATAATTATGTTCATAGATGCATTGCTTAAGCATCCGCTCAGTCTTGCCGATGTAAAAGACAGGACATGACTGACACAATGTCCCATAAACTACCCCAGTACTGTTACACCCCCTCCCCCAGAAAAAAGTGGTGGTCAAAGGACAATTTGTCAGAGCTGCAAGGATGGTCTCTAATTTTTATTCCTTTCTTGGAAATGTAGTCTTTTGGAAGACATATTCATAAAGAGAGACTACACTGCAGCTTTTGTACAGGAAATTAAAAAAGAAGTAGTGGTTAAGAGACAACTGGGTATTTATTCTCCCATATTGGCTGGAAATTTGATAAACTGTCAAAACTGTTCTGTTACTAGTAATTCTACATTCAGCATGGAAGGAAATGGGATGGAAGTAACTAACAATGTTAGTTTTAGGCTGTCCTTTATTACCAGATATTCTGTTGACCGCCATGTACCAATGTGGTATGTCCCATTTTTGTAAATTCATTTATGTGGGGGAACTGTTTGAAATTAATGGTTTCAGCTTTAGGATAAAAGGACATTACAACTGCAACAGTACTGGGGTAGTTTATGGGGCATTGTGTCAGTCATGTCCTGCCTTTTACATTGGCAAGACTGAGCAAATGCTTAAGCAATGCATCTATGAACAGAATTATGACATAAAGGTAAAAAAAAAAAACTAAAAATACACTTTATAGGCACATCCTGGAATTTCCTGAACATTATTTTAAATTCTTTGTGATTGAGCAAGTTAAACAGAATAAAAGGGGTGGACTTTGGTAGTTGTTTCTGGAAAACTGGGAACTTTACTGGATATTGAGTTTAAATGCTGTGGGTTGGGTTTTCCTGGTTTAAATGAACCTGCATCTTTTGTTTGTGTACTAAAAGTGATGGCACAACTTAGATAGATTTGGTTATTATGGTTCTTCACATAATGATATATATATATATATATATATATATATATATATATATATACATATTTATGGTTTTAAAATGTTTAATTTATGTGTCTTAAGATGTATAATGTGATTTATTTTCCTTTTTTTTCTTTTCAACATTTATTGTTGATTTTAATCAGTTAATTAGTTAATCAACTAGGGGGTGGATCATGTGATGTGGGAAGGATTTTTAAACTTGGCTTTTCAGTTAATTTTTTATCTGATGAAGTCTTGTAATGTACTTGATGAAAGCCCTTATGGTTATTTGATTCAATAAAACAGTGGTGGACCTACTCCTGGCTTCCTGCTTTCCATCGTGCTTTTTTTACCTTGTTTGTGGAATTGTGTTGATACCCTTCTGTCCATCACAGGCAACCCTCATTCCAATGTGTCATTCATCTGATCTAGTGAACTGGCAACATGTTGGAGGCAGTCATGCATGTCAGACTGTGATACATAAACAACCCAGAGCATTTGTCTGGAGCACCTATGAGAATGAGTCTGTGCCTCTATGATGGCCCTAAACATATGTTGAGTGGCACAGGAGGAGACACCTTCAACAGGTGAAGGAGGGACAGCAGGACCCTCTCCAGCACCCTTATCAATCCTCCTGCATGGCACCTTCCCACACTTTGGCTATGGCTAGGCTTAACAGTTGCTGAAGCAGCAGTAGCCACACTTCCCTGATCAATGTCCTCGCCCTCCACCTGTTCAATATCTATGGGTTCACTGGACTGGGTAGGCGAAGGCTTACTAGCTGTGTCCAATGGAAATGCAGGGGATGGTTGTATGTCAACCTCCATGTCAGATTTAACCTCTGTGCCCCCCCAACTATGCCTCAGTTTGGCCACCATCATCATCAGAGTCTGCTGATACACTGACATCAGGTGGCACATGGCCCAGCCTCCCACTGCCATGATCACCTGTGAGAAAAAACAAGAAACAATGGAATAAATTAATACCTGCACTACTATAGTTCAATATATGCTAACAAACTAACAGTTCTGTCGGTATGACAGACAGTACAGTAATAGACGCAACAGGTGTGAGATTAACATCACACACTACAACATTTCTTTAAACTGCTCAGCAGTACTGACATAAAATGCCTGCCTTACCATCTTCAGATTAAATACTCCTCAATAGTCCAGACAGTCCTGGAAGAAGTTAAGCAAGAGGTAAGGGCAACATCATCACAATTAACAGTAACACAGGAGGTTACATTTACCTCTTTGTATATGTCCATTAACCATAATTTCAACAAGAATGTGGCTGACAACTCTAACTTAAGCTTATAGTTGCAACAATCTTCAATTCCCTCCAAAAATGACATGTGACACAAAAGTAACTTATTGATTTCAATTGTTTCACTATGCAACAGTATTCAGCTGTTCAGATACCAAAGCATACATGGAAGCTCCTCCTGGGATGTGCTTGCTGTCTTGGAAACTGCTGCTCCAACATCCAGAACATGCTGTAATACATTTTTCTGGGAGCTGTCTGGATCTCTGATTTTGGCTAGGAACTCTTCATTAGTGGGTTAGTGGTGGTTCTGTAGGAAGCTCTCACCCAATAACTGTCTGATCATGGCCCACTGCAGCTGCTTTCCTCCATGCAGATGTCATCATGTCAGTAGCCCTGTGGTGCTCCTGCTCATATGTCCTGCCATGACCACCCACAGCACTGACATCATCTACTATCAGATGCCATTTCTGTATCCCATGTGCCATATCTCCCCTTCCCCTTTCCAGCAGAAAAGCACCATGTTACCTAAACCCATCCACAATCACCTGGTTCTCAACATTGGTGAAGGTGGGATCTACTTGGATTGACAAGCATGGATGGCATACTTGTAGGTGTCCTAAAAGACAAGAGATGGATAATACACATAAATATCACATAACTACAAAATAACTGTTTCCAGATAAAACAGAAAAAGTAGCCAGTCAGTATTACCCACTGGAAAAACATAAAACAGTCTAGACGTGAAATACTAACAACAGGCAGGATGCAAAACAAGGAGAGCAACAAGAGCAGCATATCCTTGTCTGTGCCATAACAGTAATTCACCTTTGCCTCCCACAAAAGAGCAGTCCACCCTTGTTTGTATCGTAACAGTAACTCAGCTTTACTCCTCCAAAACAACAGTCCATCCTTGTTTGTGCTATAACAGTAACTCACCTTTGCGCCCCGACACAAAAGAACAGCTATCCTTGTTTGTGCCATGCCCTTGCCTCAAAAAAAAAAACAGGAAAATGACACATTTATCTAACAAACCATCTTTGAAATGCTAAAAGTGGTATCAGAGGAACTATCCCTGAAACATTTGTACATATTTATCACAAAGACATACTCGGAGGCTCTGATCAAAAATCTACCAAAACAGCAGAGGCCATCAAAGCAGACACCCAAACAACTACCGCCTCAGGACCAAACACATGCAACACATAGACCACACAGTCAGAGTGTCAAACAGTCACAGCCCTTAAGGCCAAACACAATGCCAGACACACTCGTCATTGGTGACTCCATAGTCAGACACACTAACGTCCCGCTCACCAGACTGAGTAAGGAGAAGGTCACAGTAAGCTGCCTGTCGGGAGCTAGAATCCGCCACATAACACAAGCACTCAGGTCTCTCAACAGCAGGTACAAGTACGACTCAGTCATTGTCCATGCTGGTGTCAACGACCTGAGACGTACCTGCTTGGACTACATGAAAAGAGACATTGAGGAGCTCTCTGATTATGCAGCCCAAGCAGGTATGACCCTGACCTTGAGCAGTATCCTACCTTCACCTAGAATGATGCCACAATACAGTGATAAGATGATCAGCTTTAATAATTGGCTTAAATTCTGGTGTCATTCAAAGGGGATCCAATGTCTGTCTGCCTGGGATGACATGCTGGACAAGCCACGCTGCTTCGCAAGGGACGGCTTGCACCTGTCACCCCTGGGCTTCCGGATATTGGCAAAGGCTCTTGCCACCCCCGTAGTGCCTTTTTTAGGCAAGGCTCAAATTCTAAACCTACCACCCTAGAACACAAAAAAGGAAAAAAACTAAGGGTAATGCTGCCCAACGCCAGAAGTCTCAATCTCAAGATGCACGCACTCGAGGCCCTTCTCAGTATGGAGAACATCGATGTCTGTGCTGTGACAGAAACCTGGTTCAAGGCTCCTGAGAGCACCTCAGCACTATCAGGTTTCACCTCATATCATGCGTTTCTGACCCAAAATCTGGACAACACCAAGAAAGGAGGGGGGGTGTCCATATTCATAAAGGACACCCACACCTCAAGGTTGGTGGCAACGCACGATGCATCGGAGACCATCCAGGTGCAATTAACCATAGGCAAGACTGCTCTGCAATTTGTAGCATGTTACAGGCCACCCTCTCAAACTCAGGAACCTCACATGGCCTTCCTGAAAACACTGGAGGGGATAAATGTATCTCCAAACACCATCATACTAGGTGACTTCAACTACCCTAATATAGACTGGGAACACTACTCAAGCCCAAACACTCTAGCCCAAAGGTTCCTGGATTTCATAAACTCAAATGCCATGGAACAACTAGTCACCATCCCCACAAGAGGAGAAAACATACTTGATCTCATCATCACGAACATGGGATCACAATGTTCAACACCGGAAGTATACCCCTCACTGGTGAGATCAGATCATAAACTAATCTCGCTGGAGGTCCTCATCCCGCCCCCACCTGAAATAAAAAAGACCACAGTGAAAAACTTCTCAAAAGCTGACTTCACACTTCTAAAAACTAGTGTGGTCTCCTTTAAGGCCCCTGAGCCAGTGGTAAACATTACTCAAACCGCTGAATCACTTACAAATGCCTTCCACCAGCACCTACAGGACTGCATGGATCAGGCAATCCCAAACAAAACTAAGACTCTCTGTACCAAAGGCAAGCGTCCAGTCTGGTGGACCCCAGCCATAAACAAGCTCTACAACAAAAGGAGGAAGCTATTATAAGATAGAGGAAAATCCTTGAAAGGTAAGACACCTTTGATCATTATAAGTAAAAAACTAAGAGCTCTCATAAAATCATCCAAGGCAAATTTTGAGAGAAAAATCGCCAAGGACACAAAAGACAATTATAAGGCCTTCTTTAGCTATGTTAGAAACCTAGGAGGAAACTCCCAGATACACTCAGAATTAGTTCAAAATGATGTAAAGATTACTGAACCTACACACATTGCCAACATACTGGCTGACAGGTTCAGTGCAAACTTCTCCCTCCCCCCCAAAAGGAGAGATATCTATACCAGAGGATTGTAGCCCCCCAAACATCTCCAACGCCCAGGTGAGAACTGCTCTCTCCAAGGCAAAAAACACAGCATCCATGGGACCGGATGGTGTCCCCGGCTGTGTGCTCCATTAACTCAATGAGGAATTAAACCCGCAGTTAGGACAGCTGTTTAATCTTAGCATCACCTCAGGATACGTACCCAAGGAGTGGCGCACGGTGACTGTGGTCCCACTTCACAAGGGCGGTGCCTCCACCGACCCTGGAAATTACTGTCCCATTAGCTTGACAAGCCTTATCTGCAAAGCCATGGAGAGGATCATAATGGAACTCATAAATAAAGACATAGGGAACTTGCAGACTTTGGATCCAACCCAGTTTGGCTTTGTCAAAGGCAGATCATGCCTTTTAAACTTGGTTGACTTTTTCGAAACAGTCACCAAGGCCATTGATGAGGGAAAGGCAGTCCATACAGCCTACCTCAACCTGGCAAAGGCCTTCGACACAATACCCCACTCAGGTATCATTGAAAAACTCATCAGCTTGAATGTAAACCCATACATCACAAGATGGGTTGCAAACTGGCTAAGTGACAGAACCCACAGGGTCAGAGTTGCTGGAGCCATGTCAGACTTAAAGCCTGTCAGAAGTGGTGTCCCACAGGGCTCAGTCCTGGGTCCACTCTTGTTCGGCATCTACTTTTCTGAAGTGCAAGCAAACACAGGAGGGTTATGGCTGACAAAGTTTGCTGATGACTGCAAACTGGGCGCCATAGTCGAAAACACTTCTGACACAGATATCCTTCAGAAGGGCCTCACAGAAATGGATAACTGGTGCCAGAGCCATGGCCTAAAGTTAAACGCCAAGAAATGCATAGTCATACCCTTCGGGAAAAACAAGGTTACCCCTAGCTACCATATAGGTGGCAATCCACTGAGCACAGAAGAAGTCATCAGGGACCTGGGGACCCAGGTTGACACTAGCCTTTCATTTGACACTCATGTTGCTAAAGTAGTCAGGAAAACCTTCTACATTGCCCACCTTATCATGAAGGGATTCACATCTAGATCAAGGGAGGTCATCGTCCCCCTGTACTCATCACTCATTAGACCTATGATTGAGTACAATGCCCCATTCGGAATGTATCTGACCCGACACCTGCAGCAGCTGGAAAGGCCACAAAAGTTCCTCACCAAAAGGATAAAGGGTCTCAAAAATATGTCTTATGCTGCCTGACTGAAAGAACTCCAGCTCTATTCAGTCTCATACAGCTTGCTCAGAGGTGACCTGTGCCTGACATATAAGGCCATATCAAACCCAGATTTGATGAATATGCTTCACCTCAAAAAATCTAGATCCCTCAGAACCACAAGGGCGGGAGACTTAAACCTTGACACGGTTATTAATAGAACGTGCTGGAGGGACAGATTCATCACCCAGAGACTCCCTATGCTGTGGAACAAAATCCCGGTACATGTGAGGCAGAGCACCTTGCTGGCCTTGTTCAAGAGGAATCTTGACCAATGGATGGGAGATCACAGATATACCCCAGGGATTACTTCAGTGTCACTACTTGACAGAGGCACAGCAAAATAATAGGCATAGTTTTATTCAAACTAAAGCGGTGGCGAAAGCCACATAACTATGGGCTAGGCTTATAAATGCCCTTGGGCAGATAGCCTAGTATGAACCTATGAACCTATGAACCTATGAACAACACATTCCATTCTCATGTATTGGCAATTATGTATACCTCTGAAATGGCTTTGCAGACATTCCCATGCAATCAGTACACTTCTAATTAATGCATACAGATAAAAGTGTAAAATCTTTTGCTTCAGATGTTTGTTAATTACATTCCAGCATATGCAGTATGTAGCTGAATTAATGGAAGCATACGTTCTGAGGTTCAATACTCCTCTGTGCAGATATATCCCAAAGTAATAGTGTATATTCACTCTTCTCCACATAAACACAACTCCTCACCATCAGTTTGCCTAGCCACATAGTTGCATTTTATATGGTGTAGATTCATGGCTGTCAACATGGTGAGGATGCATTAAAAATTCTGAATCCCAAAAAATAGATCCATGTAGGGATGTAAACATAGTGTAGCCACTCCCTCAGTGTTTTAATGTATTGCAACTGTAACTGATTAGTGGTTGGGAGAAGGAAAACACAGCAGCACTGCAAACTGACTTGCTTTGACTGGGTGTGTCAGATTCGATCTACAAAGTATTAGATGTAAGGTTGGAACTGTAAGTAAGCAGCACACAAGCCACAGGTTGTGTTCCTTCACATTAAACCTACCTTCATTTTTTTGCCAACTGCATATGATATTATTTCCACTTACTATCCTCACACCTCACAGCAAGAGGTTCTCCCATTCGATTCTCGGCTGGAGTGCAGTGAATGTCTTCTGTGTGGAGTCTGCATGTCTTCCACGCAGTTGGGTGGGCATTCGAAAGACATGCATAAATGGGTGTGCCTTCGTTGAAGGTTGAGCGTCAAGCTGGCACCTCAACATTCATGAAAATCTACTGCCAATCATTAGCAGACCAGAGTTCCACTGTGGCGACCCTTAACCGGGAAAAGCCGAAAGACAACAACAACATCCTCACATATTTTAAGGTCAATGATGTAAAATGACTTGCACACTGCATACTCAGATTACTGCTCAGATAAATGAAGAATGACCAACAAACACAGAAATGTAAGACAGAGCTGTATATTTGCAAGCAATAATCATAACAGGCTGTGTGATCACTAGGTGTATTACATCCAAAAATACAAAATGTACAAATAATACTTGTATGGTTTGATATCACTGTAGATGCTGTTGCAGTTGATTGTATACATATTGAGTTAAGTTCATTGATGCAAAGCTATTTGTGTGGCAAAATGTTGTCCAAAATAACTGGCAATGAACAACCCGACTTGAATACAAGGAACTGTTGTGGCAGCTCAAGTTGAATGCAACTAAGCCTCCTGGTTTAAATGACAGCATTAGTATTATGAGTGTTTTGAAACTGAGGAGGGCCAAGTTATGATTTTGTTCATTATAAAAAAATTTTTAGATGGGTTGTTCATTGCCAGTTATTTTGGACAACATTTTGTTTTGAGTGGATGTTTCAAACTTTGGTAAACTTTTCATATGATTAACAGAGGTCTTAGAAACCAATAGTTCTTAATAGATTTTTAAGACATAAAAAAAATTTTAAGACTGTTTTGAAGTTTTTTAAGCTTGTTTGTAGCTTTTTAAAACAGTCATACATGCTTTATTACGAGTTGTAATTTAAATACATGTTTTTACATTATTTAGTACAATTTTGTGGGTTATTAGACATTGTATAATTTCATTGAATGAATGAATTGCTGTTGGCACTTTAACATCTGATTTGCATATTTTATTAGTTGCTATTCTAGTCACATGATTTGGGCTAGAAAGTACTTAAGCCTTGAATTTTTAATCATGGTTCATCTTGAAAAAGCCTGGTATGCCTCCAGGCGAAAGCGCTTGATGTGGAATTTTTTATCATTTCATTAAAACAGAGTTTTATTTAAGTCATTTTGAATTTTTTGTTCCTGTTGAGCCTTTGGATACATCACTTTGTTCTTGATATTAATTATATGCATGAGGGTTGAGGCACTAGTATTGTGTCAGTTATGTATTCATTTGTCTATGTGTTATCAAATTTGTCAAATGCATGACTATGGGTATGTTGTGTACTATATTCCTGTAAGTATATTTCTGCTATCTAGACTGCCATGGCCTTAACATTTGTTTAACACACATACACAACTACCTGTACATCCAATAGCCTTGAATTTGCTTTGCTTGCTATTGTGGCACTCTACTTAGCATCACCCAAACATTGTGCTCAGAGGTGTATACTGCCGAGCACCATATTTGTGCAATGGTAAGTGGAGTGCAACAGTTTCAAATAGTGTTCACACTCCCAATAATGTGATGATTGGAACTGGTGGGAAAACATCATTCTCCATTGCTCTATATCTGTGGCAGACATGGCAGATGTTTGTGGGGAAGGTGTTGGGTTTAGGACACAGAAATTGGGTGTCCAGGCATCCAAGATTTTTATTGGACTCCTAGTTAAGAACCACAGTGCTAGGCTTCTGCAGGGGGTATTCTGGCTTCCACTATAAGTTGGAAGCTTGAGATGTTTAGCCCAGGCTGTAACCAGTGCCACTGGTATCACCCACACTGATGAACAATCTAGGCATCACTACAATGACCAGAAGAGAAGAAAGAGGGATATCCTCAACCACTGGATTGGGGAATTTAGGACTGTGGGCATCCCACACCTGTGTAAGTATCAACTACAGAGAGTGCTTGTAAGGTTTAAAAGCAGAATATAGGCAAGACTGGTATTCATAATGGTACTCTGTTCTGTTTTTTTCCACAGCTGCACATGATAGTAAGAGAATTGTCTAAACCCATATGGCAAGACTGGTGAGGATGAGGCAAGTAGCTTTTTTGGTATTTTATAGAGTTGAATCAAATTGAGCATGCATATCTCAACTGTAAAAGCAAATATGCATCCATTAGTCTATAGCACCAACCAACAGTACAATATTGCACTTCAGTTAGAGGTTGTACTTTAAATGCCACACTTCCCATCTATACAATACTGTTACTTCTGCAATTTGTATTTAAATTAAATTAAAACATCTATACCAGTGCAGAAATACCCTGCTGTAAAGTGTAATCTGTATACCTGGAACATGCATATGTGTAGTATATGCACATGTTAAGGAGTACTTACTGCAATCTGTAGTATAGTCTGTATCTGTTAGGAGTTGGTAGCCTTTAAAATAAAAGTTAACATAATAGAGTCAATTAATTGCATCAGTGCATTGTATGTAACATATAAAGGTACTAATCTTATCTGTTTTTTTTCTCTCACCCTACCCCTTATCTTCTCTTTTCTTATGTTTTTATTTTAATTTATTACATGTTGTCAAAATGTGTCAATGTCATCCATGTGTACCACATCACTAAATACTCCACAGAACAATGGGGTAGGCCTGCCCCACAGGATCCTCCTGCACCTCCTCCAACAGCTCCAGCACCATTGTCCAGCATGTCTGGGAGCCAGCTTGCCAACATCACCTCTCTTGACCCTGCACTAACTGCCCCCTCAGGTAGTCCTACCCTGAAGGCTGGTCCAGTGGTACCTTCTGGAATCAGTGGTGAAGGTGGTGATTTTATCACCCTCACTGTATGGCCAAGGATGGTGCATAGGGTTGTGCCCAGCACTATTGGCACACACCTGCATTGGCTGGATAGGTTGCTCTCTATCATTTTACGTAATACAAGGAGGAGGAGACACAGATGTCAGGCACTCCAGCCAGTGGCAGAGTAAGATGGCAGTGATGGCAGTCCAGTGGGTGAGAACTCGATTCTCACTGTCATCCAGCTTGACAACCATGGGGTCGGGATGTCCACATCCTCACCTCAATCATGGTTTCTCCCAACCTTTTCTATTCATTACCATGCCTGGCTCTTGTCTTGTATGTTTTGTCTGTCTGCAGCTGCTTCTTCACCTACCCAACTTACCTCATCCAGACATTCCTACATCCCTTCCTCAACATTCTTCTCTCTCTCTCTCAGAAAGAAAGAGAAAACAAGTGGGAACCTGTCCCACAAAAAAAAAAAAAAAAAAAAAATTGTTGCATACATAGCTGTCTATTTTACATGTGTGGTTTTGTCACACTTTTTTCAGTCCAATTGGCTATACAACATGATTGTGGTCATCCCTCTCTTTTGAGGTGACAGTCCAAATTCAGTTAATATTTTGCAGATATGTTCCCTTTACACTGTCAAAGAAATGGATAGCTATGGTTCTTTCCTACCTCCCTCTTGCACATTCCTACCCTGCTCTCCCTTCATTCTTTCCCTAACGTGCTCCCTATTTCACCACTGTCCTACCTTCCCCATTTATTTTCTTTAATGCATTATTGCATGAAGGTGTGCATCATGCACCAATGTGCATCAGCTGGACTCAAATCCAGTACTATCTGGCCTCAAAAATGAATGTATCCCTGCATTATCTGCATAAAACATGCTGCCACAGAGTCAGTTAAGTAGCAGGTGTATTCCAAGATTCAATACTGTCAGACTTTGTTCTTCCCCTTGCTTGATCCCCATTTCATCTCTGTCCTATCTACCCCATGTTAACACCTTTAATCTGGTCAAAAAATAGAATCACACACAACACACAAGTAGCAGCAAAAGCAATGAATCCCTTCACTTTTTGAACCAATGAGCAGTGAGGGTGAGCACTAGCAAAATGCTGCAGTTACCTCCACCCAGTGCCACTTTACCCCACTGCACTATGGCAACACACAGCAACACATCTCATATAAACAATTCATGTCATTTGCATTATCACCCTGTAATGAAAAGTATTTTAAAGTATTAGATACACCTGTATTAGAACCCAGTACCATCTAGGCCAAAAAAGGATCAAAGCATTAATGTGCTGCCTCAAAATCAGTGAAACAGCAGGTGTATTTCATAGACTCAATACAGCCATGCTTTAGCAATGTGGCTCGTGTTTGCCCACTTCCTTCCTACAATCAAACATGTATATTTTGCATGCATATGGACTTTGCTAAATGTCACACAAACCCACTGCTTGCCACATTATGGAAATGTTCATATTATGCTGTATTACTTACTGCTGTTTATTGTTCATTTCCTGTGTATGACATGAAATTACATGCGTAAACATTACAAACTGAGGGCCCTATCTAGCAATATGTCACATATTTACAATACATTCAGTTGTTGCCATCACTGCAACCCTGGTGTCTCATTATTTTTCAACACATATATCAATCATAGTACAAAATGTAATATCAAATGTTATGTGCAATGCAATGCACATCAATCTGGTAACATGCAGAACTACAACTATTAACCCATATGCCTAAAAACACCTGCAAGGCTAGGAAAGAAATCATCATGGACCATATCCCCAGGGACATAGGTGACCTTCAACACACTTGACCCTACCCATTTTGTTTTTTTCAAGGGTAGATCTTGCTTATTGAACCTTGTGGACTTCTGGGATACTGATCCTAAAGATCTGGATGAGGGATAACAGCATATACTGCCTATGTTTACTTATCCAAGGCCTTTGACACTATCCCCCATTAATGTATCATAGTGAAGCTCTCCCATGTGGGAATTAAGCAAAACAGTAGTACAGAGATAGGCAACTGGTTCACTGACAAAACACAATCTCTCAAAGTTGGGAACTGCACCTCCACCAGTAGCCAATCATCATTAGAATACCACAAGGATTTGTGCTGGGCCCTCAACTGTTTGCATACTACTTCGCTGAAGTGCAGGCAATGGAATATGGCCTGTGGTTTACCAAATCTGTAGATGACTGGTAATTAGACACACTAATATACAGTCCCCCAGTGATGGTAACATATTACAGAAGGAACTGCCACACAGAAATGATCTGATCCAAACTCAAGTATCAGAGCTTAAAGTATAAAATGGCTCATTGTCCCCTTTGGAAATGAAGTACCCCTACTAACTGTGATATACATAACAGCCCTCTAAGCTGAAACACATTGTTGTTAGAGTTGGGAACTCATGTTGATAGCAATCTACACTTGCATCACTATGTGTCAAAGTGGTGACAGGCACATTCTGCATTGCGCACATCCTACATATTGACATCACATCCCAGACCAGGGTGGTCATACCTCTGCTGCACTCTCCCTTATCAAACCACCAATTGAATACAATGTTCCCTTCTGTTGGTACCTCAACAGACACCTGCAGCAACTGGAGAAAACACAGGGTTGTGCCTGGGAGATTCCAGGGGTTCCAAACATGACATGCATGGAAAGACTGAAAGACATGTAAGTGTACTCAGTATCATGCAGCATGTTGACAGATGACCTATGTCTTCCCTACAGAGCAGTCTCAGACCCTTCCCCACTGGAAACTCTGCAAATCAGCAAATCAAATGGGATAAGAATAACTTGTCCCAGAGTTCTCAACCTAGCTTGTGACATAAACAGAAAATTATGGGGAGACAGATATATCCCCAACAACTCACACTTCTCTGTAATATGCTCCAACTGCATATGAATCAATGCTACTCAATGACCTTTTGAAGCATAACATTGACTACTGGTTGGGTGATTGTATAGTCACCTCTGGGGTGGCACTTATGTCCCTCATTGACAGGTCCAGTTGGTGCTGCTCACAAAGTCACTCTGCTAACAATGACCATCCAATGCTCAATAAGGGTACTTGTGTTTTTGCACAATTAAGCTTCTAAACCCCATAGAGCCATTAGGATGGTAGCCTCCTATGTACATATGAAGCTATGAGCCTATGCAGGTCTCCCAATTTTTTGTCTCCCACATGTTCTGCTGCTGCTGTCATCTACTATAAGTTCACCTGCAGTCTTATAAAAGGCAGACTTGTGCCATGGCAATTGTGTAAAGTACTGAGTTCTGTAGTCTTTGTGCTTAGACAGGTAGAGGTTCAGATCTTACTGCAGTCAACTGTGTGTGTGAGCTGTTGGTTGACATTACAGAGAGCATTTTACACCAGCATGTGGGACACTGTTATATTCTCCTCAACAGAGACTGCTGATGTCATTAGCTATAAAATATTGTCTGAGACACTCCAAGTCGGACTTGAGCTGTGGCACTTGTGTAAAGTACTGTATTCTGTAGTCTATGTAGTTAGGGGTTCTATTCTCACTGCAGTCAACTGTGTGTGTATCCTGTAGTTGCTACTCCAATCACATGAATTGACAGTACTTTGATACTTGCACAAGCCTACAGATCCATTTCCTGCAGGCTTCCCAACTACTGTCCAACATGCACTACTGATGTCATCCACTATAAGTTGACCTGCAGCCATGTACAAGTCAGACTTCTGCTGTGGCGCTTATGTAAAGTACTGAGTTCTATAGCATGTGCAATTAAATGGGCTGGGGTACTGTTCTCACTGCAGAAAAACTGTTTGTGTGTGAGCTCCTGCTTGACATTAGAGAGAGCATTTTGCACCATCATGTGGGACACTGTTATATTCTCTTCAACAGATACTGCTGATGTCATCAGCTATAAAGTGTTGTCTGAAGCACTCCAAATTGGACTTGAGGTGTGGCACTTGCATAAAGTACTGTATTCTATAGTCTATGTACTTAGATAGGTAGGGGCTCTATTCCCACTACAGTCAAGTGTGTATGTCTGTGTGTGTGTGTGTGTGTGTGTGTGTGTGTGTGTGTGTGTGTGTGTGTGTGTGTGTGTGTGTGTGTGTGTGTGTGTGTTAACTGTTGCTTGATATTACAGAGAGCATTTTATACCAGCATGTGGGACACTGTTATATTCTCCTCAACAGACACTGCTGATGCCATCAGTTATAAAGTGTTGTCGTGGCACTCCAAGTTGGACTTGAGCTATGGTGCTTGTGTAAAGTATCGTGTTCTATAGTCTTTGTACTTAGATAGACTGCAGTCAGGTGTGTGTGTGTGTGTGTGTGTGTGTGTGTGTGTGTGTGTGTGTGTGTGTGTGTGTGCGTGCATGTGTGTGTGCATGTGTGTGTGTGTGTGTGTGTGTGTGTGTGCATGTGTGTGTATGTGTGTGCATTTGCTGTTGCTTGATATTGCAGAGAGCCTTTTACACCAGCATGTGGGACACTGTTATAGTCTCCTTAGCAGACACTGCTGATGTCATCAGCTATAAAGTGTTGTCTGAGAGACTCCAAGTTGGACTTAAGCTGTGGCACTTGAGTAAAGTACTGTATTCTATTGTCTAGGTACCTTAGATAGGTAGAGGCTCTATTCTTACTGCAGTCAACTAGGTGGGTGTGTTTATGTTTGTGCACTTGCTTAACATTAGAGAGACAATTTTACAATATGTGTGGGCCACTGCTTTTACCATCTTCCTCTTAACAGACTCTGTTGATTTGGGGATGTGCAGTTTTCACATCACAGCAGGGTCAGAGATGTCCTGTAGACCAGGCACAAGTCACCTCATCCTTTTCAATACAGATTTCTGGAACAGGGCTTTCAGTATATTATGTATGGCATGGCATGGTTTGTAGAACCTGCATTTTCTTGGTATGAAAGTGCCATGGTTTGTCCAGTTGCTGCAGGTGTGATACCTGAGTAGAGAGATTGTGTCCAAACCCTAGGACAGATCAAGATGGGCAGTATCCAGTCTGTTACCTTCATGCAGGCCTATCACACATAAACAATGGGCATCATAAACATCACAGATCACCTATAGCATGACTCAGAACATATGCCTACCTAACATGGTGTGATACACTCTTCAACACACCCTCCAGATGGACTATGTTCCTGTAGAAAGGTGTACATTGACATGCATCCATCTGAGTGAGCTGGGAACAGCATCTGATTCATGCATGTAGAGACATATCCTGACTCTTCTGATCTGTGAGTAGACCAACATCTCATCATGCACCTTCTCTAAATGGAAACTAGTAATATCTTGGCTGTATGCAACAGACATATGTGAGTTTTTGATGCTACATCTATGTATGTTACATCTGACAGATGTCCTCAAAGAGCATCATCCTGTGGAACTTGAAAAGGCCAAAGCAGTCGATAGGAATGCACACTGAGGTATTCATTCTACAATGACAAATGTGGCCATCAACACATATATCACCAAGTGGGTAGAACAGTGGATTGCATACATGACATCTAAATATGTAGAAATATGTGAAGTGATCTATATCTCATGTCCAGTGATAAAGTGTGCACATCAGGGCTGTCTGCTAGACCTTTCTTGTCCATGACTGAAATCTCAGATGTCAGGAATGACATATAGATCCTGTGTCCCAACAGCTGCCTGGAGGACTACAGGTTGTGGACAATCATTGATTCCAACTGCGATATTGGCATAATACAGATATTACCAACAAACATCAAAGATCGCTGCCACAGCCATGGCAACACATGAGATGAAAAAAATGTAGGGACTTGTTTCATTATGCAGACAAATGCTAAAATCCAAGGATCATGTAGATGTCACACCTCATCAGCAGACCAGTTGTTATGTGTCCTGTGTACTGGGATATATGGTATTTTGAATGTTCACCAGCATGTGTCCATGGTGGTGAGTACTCCCATGTATGTAACACAACTACTGAGTATGTGCAGGACAGCTACATGACAGGCCATAATACCTACATAGTTCACAACCTTCACCGCACCAATATCTCTGTACAATTCACCCTTCCTCATGTCCCTCCATACACATCTTCCAATGATGTGTAACTTGAAGTGTACCGCCTTTGTCACTGCGAACTGTCACACATCTATTTGTGCATACCTAGGTATTAGTTTTGTTGCATAAACATTGCTGTCTGATGTCATGGAACCCCCATCAAGGTGTAACACCACACGCATGTGTGATGTCTGTTTTGGTGATGTTGTCATGACATACACAGCTGTTTAATGACATTGATGGCATAGTTTACATTTGTGACAGTGCAGATTGTGCCATATATATCTCTGCCATGCACACCATTCAACTAGCTTGTAGTGATCATAATGTCAAGTGTGTCTCCTCACACCTCCTGCATATGTCAGTGTCAGGAGATAGTGCTTGATTACACTCTTAGATTGGTGACATGTCCTAATAGTTGTACAAGTGTGTTGGTGCAGAACCAGCTATGCTCATTCAGAAACACGTATGTTGTGTTAGAGACATAGGTATTACTGGTAGCATTATTCTGATATTGTCTGTGATTGTGCATGATGGTTTTATTGTTGGCTATGAGCCTGTATCTGTGTCCTACTTATTGGACGCATCTGCTGGCAATACAGGCATACACAGGCAAATCAGTTTGCACAGTTTCCCCATATACACTCAACTACAATTGTATTTAACATCCATGATACATGCCCTCTCCCTTGTTCATGTCCTGATGCTTATATCACACAGGAAACGTAGGAAGGCAAAATTACCAAGCTCCATACTTCAGACCTTTTATAAGGGCACCATCAAATGTGCCCTGACCAATAGCATTACAGTTTGGTATGGGAGCTATAACAATCAGGATTGGTAGGCTCTCAAGAGAGTTGTAAGGTTGGCAGAAAGAATCATTGGCACTTCCCTTACACCTCTGGAATATCTACACAAATGCCAGTGCATCAACAGGGCCAAAAAGATTTCCAGCGATCCAATGCATCTTGCCAGTGGTTTGTACACTTGCCTGTCCTCAGGCAGGAAATACAGAAGCCTGCATTGTAAGACCACCAGACTAAATAACAGTTTCTTTCCACTCTCCATTAGATTATTGAACTCTTGGGAAAAACAAACCATGAGTCTGTCGAAACACTCAACCACTTCTGTTACATAACTAGCCTATAAAGTGGCTTATTTTATGGATGCACAGTAACCAATTGTAATACTAAGATAGCTCACCTACCACACTGAGGGGCTGTAAAGTGCAATATACATACTGTGCAATAATGCAGTCTAATCATAGATATGCTGCTTTTGTTTCAATTTTACTTTGACAATATTACCTTCATACTGTTCCTTGTCTTCCTTGTCTTCTGTTTTGGGATGGGTGTGGGTCACTGCTGTCCTACATTACTTACTAATTGCTACTTATTAACTTTCTACCATGATATGTTATTGATTTTTCTCTGTCTATATGTGCAACTGTTCCTGCATTGAGAACAAAACATTGTAATTTCGTTCAGCTACTCTGCTGTGTAGTTCTGAATGACAATAACGTTTTCCTTGACTATGATTTTTAACACTGTTATGTCACTGATATCTTACTAGTCACATCAAATACATTTGTCACTGTACAGTCCATACTGTGCCATGTGGAGATGTGACTAGTGTTCCTGCTGTAACTGTCTTCCTTTTACATTTTCTCATGTGTGGCACATTACAATGTTTCACCTGTCTTCCTTCCTGGTGTCCCTCCCTAAACTTCATCTGTGTGTCCTTATTCAATAAACACACTTCCCATTACTGTTTCATATAAATGGCAGTCCATATACCCTTACAAACCATTGAAACAACTTGTATAGACTGCCTGGAATGGGATTTCACAATACTCAGTACTACATACACTGTTCTGTCTTGTGCCTGCAACATATGCATTAATATATGAAAAACCCTGGTGGTGCATGTGGCATTCTATGCAATCCTGCTAGCCCAGAATGCGGGAGCAAACACATGCACTGTCCTGTCCTGTTCCCTCAACATAATACATTAATATATGAAAACCACTGGTGGTCTGTGAGGCATTTCATGCAATCCTACTTGCACATTATGCTGGATGGTACATATACACTGTCCTGTCCTGTTCCCACAACATAATACATTAATATATGCAAAATACTGGTGGGCCCATGTGGAATTTCGTACAATCCCACTAGCCCAGTATGCTGGAGGGTACACATACACTGTCCTGTCCCCGCAACATAATACATTTATATATGAAAGATCCTGGTGGCCCATGTGGCATTCCACGCAATTCCACTAAAGCAGTTTGCTATGCTGTAACTACGTTCACTATCTGAGTGCTTTACACAGTTTCCTAGCTGCCTCAAAACCCTGCTTGTTTACTTTTGAAGGCAAGATGTGGCATGGATATTCAAATGTTATGGTCACTGGAAAGTGAACAATACTGGGTCCAGTAATGTACAATGTGTTAGTGTGTGCGTGCGTGCGTGTGTGCGTGCGTGTGTGTGTGCGTGCGTGTGTGTGTGTGTGTGTGTGTGTGTGTGTGTGTGTGTGTGTGTGCACTCACATGTATGTGTCTGGGCAAAATATGCATGCATAACAAAGGGAGGATGCATGCATGTCATACAAATATGCAACAAAATCCAGAAGATTTAGAATTTTGCCTAGAAATGTTTACATAGATATTTGTAATCCCCAAGTAGACTCCAGAGAATTTTTCCAAAGGCAGACAGTAAATGTTGGAGGTGTGAAGGGGAAGAAACAGGTAATTAGGAACGTATTTTCTGGTAGTGCAGTGAGTTGGTGAACTTTAAGGATTCCCTGCGGGATGCACTATCATAGATGCTGGGTGGGCAGATTGGTCTGATGAGGAAGATGATTTTTCTGAGCTAAGATACAGAATTGGAATTGCCTAGACATGGTAATGCCTTGCTGTGTCTGATAATGGTGGCTGACAGAAAAACAATTACTAGAAAATGGAAATCAAAATCTAAACCAACTATACTGGAAGTAGTGAATATAAACAACTGGAATTGAAATATTTAGAAAAGGGTAGGAGCAAACTACATAGGAAAAAATGGGAATTGTGGAAGCAAGGCATAAAAGGGAGGACTGAGGTCTAAGAGGTGGCAGGACTTAGATGAACTATGTAATGTTTGACTGAGAAAGATTGGGTAGATTATAACTGATGTATAATGTTTGCAACTGGGAGTGTATCAGTATGGTTTGTGATGCAAAATGCTTGAGACTAGGATTGTGTCAGTGTGGCTTGTCTTCCTTTATGTAAATTTATAATTGCCTATGAAGTAAGTGATGATTTAATATGTTTCTTGTTTAAAAAAAGACAGGAATTGAATAATTTATGTAATACTGCTTAGGTTATATGATATATAGCAATATATGTGAAGTATAATGTTTGTTATGTTAATATATTTTGATTACATTTATATGAATGTAAATTTGCCTAAGTCACAGATGATAATTCAATAAAGATATTTGGAAAAAAGTGTGCCTGCACGCATGTGCACTTGCAAACAAACACACATAAGCATGCAAGTGTGTATTTATTTGTGTGTTTACTATAAACATATATATAGATATAGATATAGATATAGCTATAGATATAGATATAGATATAGATATAGATATAGATACACATACAGAGAGAGAGAGAGAGAGAGACACTTACAGAAATTTAATGTAACAAGCTAACTGTACCTGGAACATATACAAAGGGGCTTTACACTAAAACTGGAATTACATTTAATAGAGGAAGGATTGTCTGAGAAAGTACATGAATTTTCCACAATCAGACAGGGAGGGATACTTGGAAACCCAAGTATATCTACTAGAATGCAGAATACAAAGTGCTTAGTGTTGATAGTGTATGGCAGATTCTTGAGGGAGAGGAGAAGAGAGGAGTCTTCAGAGTCTTCCGGGACTGAGAAGGAACTTTGTTAACTGGAAGGTATTTCTACAAGTTGTACTATATATATATATATATATATATATATATATATATATATATATATATATATATATATATATATATATTTAAAAAAATATATATATATATATATATATATATATATATATATTAAAAAAAAATAAAAAAATATATATATATATATATATATATATATATTAAAAAAAAAAATAAAATATATATATATATATATATATATATAGATTCACTTTATAATCCCGAAATCCTGAAATACCGAATCTCAGAATTTCGAGACCATTAAGCCAAAAGCTCTAAATACCGAAATCCCAAAAGCGCGAATTTTGAAATCGCGAATCCTACACTAACTAGACACCACACACATACACAAATACACACCTTCTCCCCACACACAAACACACAAACCTACACTACATACAAGCAGAGGGGCACCCCACACACCACCATACTTAAATATACTAACAGCCGGGTCGCACTACACAGGCAAACACATGGAAACACCACCACACACCTACATTCCCCTAGACACACACATCACAGTCACGACACGCACTAACCAGCACCCTTAAACATACATACCTACCTGAACTTAAATTCAAACACTGCAACACCAGAAATGCTACTTCAACATCTCCGAATGTCAGGATTTTTAAATTTGCGCTTCTGGGGTTTTGGTATTTAGAACTTTCGGCTTTATGATCTCGGGATTCTGAAATTCAGTATTTCAGAATTTCGAGATTATAAAATGTTCCTATATATATATATATATATATATATATATATATATATATATATATATATATATTTATAGGTCTCCTTCAGCAGTCTTCAGAAAGTCAAACTTTATATGGTCGAGATCACATGATTAACTTTCTGAAAAGTCAAAGCATTGGTATGGAAATCACGGTACAGTGGGGATTGATGAATTTAGCCTTTTCCCACTGTACTGCAATTTTGTAATTGGCATGTATAATATGCAGCGGGTGTGAGGGTGTGCAGGTGAGCTTCCCACTCTGCAAAAACATAGATTTTTGTCATTTTTTTTTTTTTTTTTTACTTTTTGGAAAGTCGAACATATAGTCTCCACCATATGAAGTTCGACTTTCCAAAGAGGCAATCTTGTGACATAGACCTATCTATCTATCTATGTATCTATCTATATATATATATATATATATATATATATATATATATATATATATTTGGTCAGAAGTCAGTTTCCCCAAACCCTAGACATAGTTGACATCAGAAGGGGGTGTGTCAGGCATGCTGTAAGCTAACTGGAGCACTGTGTCTCGTGTTTGCCCTTAGCTATGTGTCTATGCCTGTCCTATCTTACACCAAGAAAATCATGGTGTACACAGGTAGAACAAGCCAAAATCCTGTAAAACATGCTTACAGCACATATGATTGTTTGCGCGGCATGCAGCAGGTTTTTAAAAAAAAAAACACAGGAAATAGCAGCTCCGTTCACATCTGAGCACTGTGTTTGCATGGCACACCGTCAGGCTTAAACAGGAAGGCAATAGGAAGGGAAAACAGCTGTAGGAAGGTAATCAAGGAGAACTAGCTTAGCCGACAGGTGAAATGTATCAGAATCAGGCAATTACACAGGCAGCAGACCAGCCCAGCCCAGCACACCACTATAAACTATGCAAATATCTTTCCCCCTTATTTTTCTCAAAAACTCTGACCACCAGTGTATATGAATGGGGAAATTTTACAAAACGAAAGTAAGAGAAAAAATGTCCAGGGCTGCATTTGCTATCATAAACCAGCATGTGCAAGAGGCTGAGGGTGGTGAGGATGTGAATGCTGCTGAGCAGCCCAAAGTGAGGAGACGGAGAAGAGTGTACAGACACAGGGTAACCTACCAAGGGCTACATGAGCTGGAGATAGTGGAGCACTATAGGGTGGACTGGGACCTCCTACAGCAAATTGTTGAGCTGTGCCAGCCACACCTCACACACAGAACTAACAGAGGGGAACCCATCCCAGTGGATACCAAGGTATGTGTAGGCCTAAGAATACTAGCTACAGGTACAGTCCAAAGGCCAACTGGGGTATGATGGGTATTGTACAGGTATCAGCATCCAGGGTACTCCACCAGTTCCTGGATGCCATGTCAGCACATTTCGGTGAGCACGTGTATTTCCACATCACCCATGAGGTGTTGGCCAGCAATATGCGTCTCTTCCACCCAATAGCAGAATACCCTATGGTAGTGGGTGCAATAGACTGCATGCACATACACATCAAAGTGCCACCTGGTGAGCAGGGTAGGGTCTACATCAACCACAAGGACTTCCGCTACATCAACTGCCAGGTCATGTGCGATGCTCAGGGCATAATAATGAATGTGTGTGCTGGCTGCCCTGGAAGCTACCATGATTCTCACATCTGGCATCTGATGCAGCTGTACTAGAGCTTTGCCAATGGGAACATGCCAAATGGTCACCTAGTGGGGGATGCTGGATACGCACTGGAGGCATGGCTGATGACACCTATCAGAAATGCACACACACCCAAACAAGAACTCCATAATGAGGCACACACACAAACACGAATCATAATATAGTATGTGTTTGGGATGCTCAAGTCATGGTTCCAGTGCCTGGGCACATCTGGTGGAGCCTTGCAATACTCACCAACTGCATATACCCAAATTGTCCTTGTATGTGCCATGCTACACAATATGATCCTGCAGAAACAGCTACAGCAAGAACAGCATGGGGAAGGGCCACACAGCCCCCCACCATTGCCAAGGCCTGCACAGGCACAGAGTGACTCTGAGAAGGAACAACCTGAGCCTGCCCCAGTAGGCAGAAGGAGGCATGCCCAGTATGCCCTGGCCTTGGCAAAGAGGCAATGCATAGCACATGCACTGACACAGTAGGGACCCAGGGAATGACACCTATCTCTGACTCACACATACAGTAAAAGGGATGCCAAACATGACACTACCTGTGCTCAACCATGTATAGGGAGTGTACTATGTGCATCCGACATAGGCAGACCTGCAGCACCACCCTCAGTACTGGGACACCCACAAGGTAAGTGACTCACAAATGCCAGTTGGGGGGGGGGAGTCACTACACAACAACAGCTACAGCCAGCAGGATAGGTGTTGACAAACACAAACAAATGCTGTACTAAAGCATGTGAATGAGCCCTATGGGTAACCCCTTCCCCAGGTCTACACAGACAGACTACAGCAGGCCAGGCAGTTGGATGTAAGTTGTGAAGGCTGGGAAGTCAGAAACTAATATGTAGGCAATTAAAGCTAATATCTGCAGTACACTGGTATGCCTCTAGCCAGCACGGTAGTTAAGACTACAGACTGAAATGGAGTACCCAACATACCAGTACAGTCCTAGCAAATGTGTACAAGTGTCAGGTGTGCCCCCCATCCTACATACACTTATAGTAACACTCAGGTGTGACCCCCCACTCCTGTGTAGAAATGTAGAAATAGTCAGGTATGCCCTCCCCCCATCCTACATAAAAATATAATAAGAGTCAGGTGTGCCCCCACCAATCCTGTGTAGAAATGTAGAAATAGTCAGGTGTGTCCTCCCCCATCCTACATAGAAATATAGTAGCAGTCAGGTGTGGCCCCCCCAATCCTGTGTAGAAATGTAGAAATAGTCAGGTGTGCCCTCCCCCATCCTACATAGAAATATAGTAACAGTTATGTGTGCCCCCCAATCCTGTGTAGAAATGTAGAAATAGGCAGGTGTGCCACCCATCCTACATAGAAATATCATAACAGTCAGGTGTGGCCCCCAAACCTGTGTAGAAATGTAGAAACAGTCAGGTTCCCCCCCACTATGCAGAAATGTAGCAACAGTCAATACCAAATGACCGATGGATACCCTGCAGACACAGCATGCTACCTGTCGGTGTACAACACAAAGGTCAGCACCGCAGTACAAACTACCTGGACTTGATCCACACATGCAATACAGATGGCCATACTGGGCATGCTCACACTTTTAGAGGAAAGAAGGCAATGTCAGTCAACAACATACTGAAAGGTCATACTGGGCATGCTCACACACTTGAACACATGAAGGCCATGTCTGCAAACACCAGTGGACCAGACATATCTGGCAATCACAATTCTTAGTGCAGACACAAGTCAGTATGCACCACTCCTGCCTTGCGCACACACTGGATAGGAATACAGCCATATATGTAATGTCAACACACTGTAATAAGTCAAAGGTAGACAGACACAGATGTGTGGAAGAGGGTGACTGTGACAAGGAGTCATCTGGGCCTGTCCCACCCAGCACACAGCTAAAGAGCCCCAAACACATGAGGTGCAGATGTCAGTCACTGCAGATACTAGCCACCAGTATCTGTCAGCATGACAAGAGTATGTGGTGCAGTATCTGTCAGCATGACAGATTATGTGGTGCACATGCCAGCTGTGCAGCATGGCTGTACAAGGAAGTAGTCATCTAGTATCTGTATACACATAACTGTGACATATGACCCCGTGTGTGCCCGCATGTGGCATGTCAACCCCTACATGAATGGGTTATGGCCCATGCACACACCACCCTCCCCATAGCAGTATTATGACAAGCCTGCTGAGGTCATCCAATGTGAAATACACCTTTGGTAGAGCTTTAGTATTTCCATGATGCGTCCCATAACTGTGTACTGCTTTAGTGATAAACTAGTTAGGTAGTAATTCTAACCTCAGACTTGGTAATTGTGCGAGTGTGTGTTTGTGTGTGTGTCTGCCTGTCTCTGACTGTGTAGAGAGAAATGCTTTTTAGGCTACTCGAACTCCGTACAATTCATATACTCAACTTTGGCAAGGCTGCTGATGTCACTCTCCTAGAAATTCACCTTTGGGAAAATCATAGCCCAGTAATCTCCATAGGTGTCCTGTGACTGCATACTGCTGTAGTGTGATAAAGTAGTTAGGTAGGTGTTCTAACCCCCAGACTTGGCGACTGTTTGTAAGTGAAGCTGTGTGTGTGTGTCTGACTGAGTAGAGAGCAATGCTTTTTAGGCTACTCACACTCTGTACAATTCATATACTCAACTTTGCAAGGCTGCTGATGTCTCTCACCTAGAAATATACCTCTGGGAAAATCATAACCCAATAATCTCCACAGCATGTCCTATAACTGTGTACTGCTGTAGTAGGATAAAGTAGTGAGATAGGTGTTCTAACCCCCAGACTTAGCGACTGTTTGTAAGTAAAGCTGTGTGTGTGTCTGACTGAGTGGAGAGCAATGCTTTTTAGGCTACTCACACTCCGTACAATTCATATACTCAACTTTGCAAGGCTGCTGATGTCACTCACCTAGAAATACGCCTCTGGGTAAATTATAACCCAATCATCTCCACGGCATGTCCTATAACTGTGTACTGCTGTAGTGGGATAAAGTAGTGAGATAGGTGTTCTAACCTCCAGACTTGGCAACTGTTTGTAAGTGAAGCTGTGTGTGTGTTTCTGACTGAGTAGAAAATAGTGCTTTTTAGGGTACTCACACTCCTTAGAATTCATATACTCAACTTTGGCAAGGCTGCTGATGTCACCCACCTAGGAATACACCTCTGGGAAGGTTGTAGCTTATTAATCTCTGTACTGCATCCTGTAACTGTGTAGTGTGATTTAGAACTGTGGTAGGGTTCCATCTCCACCCATGGCAGTTCTGGATGTTTTGTGTGTGTTTCAATATCTGTGTATGGAGCAATGCATTTTAGGCTACTCACTTGCAGTACATTTCAAATGCCCTACTTTGGCAATCCTACTGATGTCATTCATTGTGAAATACAACTTTGGGGAAAGAATTCTTTAGTGATCTCTGTGGTGTGACCTATAACTGCCCCATGCTATAGGCCTTGGTCAGGGGTTTTATAGCCACACATGTTGGTTGTGGATGTTTTGTGTGTGTCTCTCTGTCTGGGTAGGGAACAATGCCCTAGTTTGGTAATCCTACTGATGTCATTCATTGTGAAATACACCTTTGGGGAAGGATTTCTCTAGTAATCACTGTGGTGTGTCCTATAACAGCTCTATGCTGTAGTGCAATATCGACTTCAGTCAGAGAGTCTATACCCACACATGTCAGTTGTGGATGTTTTGTGTGTGTCTCACTATTTGTGTAGGGAGTAATGCATTTTAGGCTAGTCACTCGCAGTACAGTTGAAATGCCCTAGTTTGGTAATCCTGCTGATGTCATTCATTGTGAAATATACCTCTGGTAAAGAATTTCTCTAGTAATCCCTGTGGTGCATCCTATAACAGTTCTATGCTGTAGTGTGATCAAAACCTTGGGCAGGGGTTCTATACCTACACATGTCAGCTGTGGATGTTTTGTGTGTGTCTCACTATCTGTGTAGGGAGCAATGCATTTTAGGCTAGTCACTCACAGTACAGTTGAAATGCCCTAGTTTGGTAATCCTGTTGATGTCATTCATTGTGAAATACACCTTTGGGGAAGGATTTCTCTAGTAATCCCTGTGGTGCATCCTATAACAGCTGTGGTGTGTTGTAGACCTTAGTCATGGGTTCTATACCCACACATGTTAGTTGTGGATGTTTTGTGTGTGTCTCATTGTCTGTGTAGGGAGCAATGCATTTTAGGCTAGTCACTCACAGTACAGTTGAAATGCCCTAGTCTGATAATCCTGCTGATGTCATTTATTGTGAAATGCACCTTTGGAGAAAAAGTACTTCAGTGATGTTTCTGGTGTGTGCTATAACTGCATAGTGCTGTAGTGTAATAAACTACTTAGGTAGAGGTTCTACTCCCAGCCATAGCAGGTGTGGATGTCAGTGTGTGACACCTGTGGGCAATGTGGAGCAGTTTTGATTATTTATTTTATGTTGGCCCTACTATATATCACAATGTCAACCATACAGGGATAAATTATGTAAATCAGCTGAGAGACTGGGGTGCAAAGCCATACCCATAAATATGACATCAAGGCCAGCCAATCACAGTTAGCAACCCCACTATTACCCAGAGCACACACTCAACCCATGTGTCATACGCACACACATTCCTAGGCAACAGCCAATATGTGGGTAGTACACTGCATATTGGCCACTGATTGTAACTACGCAGTGACAGCAGTGGGCTACAGAGGGCATGTCATCCTGCCTATCTGTCTGATATGCACATACATGCAGACAGTGCACCTCCACCATGTTCCTCAATGGACACCTGCACCACCTGTGGTGCCTTCAGATGTGACTCACAACAGACATACCATGCCTGACAACATGCCCTATATGGACAGATGACACTGACATCAGGGAATGCTGTTAGCATGCTATCAATGTAGGTGCAGGGTAAACCTAATGCCCATTACTAGTTCCTGCTACAGATGGGCAAGACTGGCACATCTGATGATAATCTGTGTTCACAACATGGGCCAGACACCCCAGGTACAGTTCCACATGTCACTGTGCATGCATTTGGGAGGTGTGCACATCCCAGACACCATCCATGTCATGGACTAAGGACCACATACATGGCAAGTGATGCACAGCTTTGGCCACACACAATAGTCACCCAGGTGACTGGATGGGGGATGAAATACCCACCTGTGTGGGCAAATGCAGAAACTACAGGCCTGAGCCACAATGCAGACAATTGTCATGTGGTCTGATGCCAAGGTATATCCATCGCCTACCCTTGTACAACCTGCTGGCACAGTTGACCACCACACACCCGTGCAGACATGCACCCATGCATGTCAGAACTGGCACCCTGTGTGTTCATGTGTGTGTTGTATGGTGCGTATGTCCACATCGACACTCACTACAACCTCCCAGGGCATACTGAAGCATGCTGTCTGATGTCTGACACCTCCTCATACTCTTTGCCCATATGACCTCCGTATGAACCGTGTGGTGCATATGATACCTAAACATTAATGTGTTGTGGCAATCCCACTAGTGATGAGTTGCGCTTCTGGCCCTGCCAAGTGTGTCAATGTGTGTGCGTCCCTGTGTGAGTGTGCCTGTGTTGACGCTGGCACCTGTTCATGCAGACAGGCACGTGTACATCACCTACCATATATTATCCCTGTTGCAGATGTCACTTACCATCACATATATGTTTTGAATGCTCCACAGCAGGTAACCCATGTGGCACATCCAATAACTGCATTGAACTATGATAGCACTATATAGTTGTCAGGGGTTTGATATCCTGTGCTGGTAGGTGTGTGACACAAACATGCTTCAGTTTTACTCTCCCACCCCTCCCTGACATGGATTTGCCTCTGTCTGCCTCTCCCATTCCCTCTCTGGTGGATGTGGAGACCCACACCTACTTTGCTTAGGCAGCAGCATGTGTATTTTATGTGATGCTCATGATCAGCTGATGGCCTCTGCACGAATTGCAGCACTCCCCTAGCTGATTGCATTTGGAACAGCTGTGGTAGCATTCCCATAGTCAATTGCATGGAAACACACGCCAATACTTAGGAACATCTTGGTGGTGGTGTTGGCCATTTTCAGTCACTGTGAGCAGGAACTAGATCTGTTGTTTGGCAAACAGCATCTCAGATGGATTGGGGATTTACCTCTAACAACATACACTGTGGAAAGAGGGCAACAAACAGGAGAGGGATGTGCCTGACCTGACTACAGACTGTAAGTGCTGCTATACTGCATTTGGAGTAATGTTGGTTTAACAGTGTTTGTCTGGATATGCCTGTCGTACATGTTGCAATACCTGCCATGTCAGTTCCATGTATATGAGGAATCCACATCTGCAGGGTCATCTGCAGACTGGGCAGTGTTGTTCCTTTGGTTTCATATGTTAGCCACGGTGCATCTATCTGTGGAGTGCAGATGGTAATGTGAGGATTGCAGTCTGTAGATGGTGAAGGCCGTGACAGTTACTGACTTCATATCCCTCATAGGATATATGTTGCAACAAACCCCGTTACAATGGTAAATTTATGAAGTTATCACAGCAACATGTCTATACTGGCCCTGTGTATCTGCTGTCAGCCACACCTCTGTCAACCTTTGTACATATGTCGTGCAGGAAGTGGTGCATATGTGCTGTACACCATAAATAGTGTCATCATATCTGATAACAAGCCAGTGACATAGCAGATTGCTACACATCATGTACAGTAGGGGTTATATTTCACGACATATCCTGGACATTCCGTGGATGTTTGTACAGTACTGAGGTCTGTGTAGTGATGGTGAATGTCGGCATTGTGTGTATTGTTAATATGTACTTTAGTCTGTGTACAAACTGTGGTAGATGTCATTGTTCTAGCTTCCCTTCTATCTGATGTAACATGCTGTCCCACTGTATGGTACTGTTTTTCCATACATGTTTGTTGGGCCAGACACACACACATGTCCCATACCACAGACAGCCATCAGACCAAAGTGTGTAGCAGCCCAGTATATGTATGGTCATTCTGTGAGTGGCACATATGAGGATGGTGTAGAACAGTTAGTCCATATACTGTAATATTATGCTAGCTTACCATATGTGGCTGTGTTCACATTGGTTGTAGTTATGCACTTTCACACAGGTGTATCTTACCCTGTGCTGTGACATGGCTGTTGAGCCTGCTATTTATGCAAGAACATGTGCATTCCCCATATGAGATGTAGGCCAGTGTTAAGCCAGTCTGCCTGTATCCTGCACAGTGCATTATTACATGCCTAGCAGCTTAGTGTACTTACCCAGTGAGATGTCATGTGCAGATACTTGCCAGATGTACTGCTGCCGGGCCCCCCTTAAATGTCAGGTATGTTAGACAGAGCAGTGGGATGCTCTACAGATGTACGTCAGTATCTAGTGGGTAGTATGTGTCCATGGCACCCCTGTACCAGCAGTCATTATGCGTCAGGCCAAACAGGAGTTTGTGAATCCAAAACCTATGGTGGCAAATGTATACAAGTCGTTATGTGTTATACCCATCTACATGACTGTCTACATCCATATTGTCAGACCTGGTACACATGTTGTGCACTAACAGATTATGTGTATACCTCTGGGCTGTACAGGGTGTGTCCGAAGTTCCACATATATTGGCCAATATCTATGATGCACTCCACAGGGGCATTGCATGCTAGGGGCAGTACTTTACAATGATTTCCTTAGGATGTCTGTCAGTAGCCAATGGCACACATGTTATAAGCAGATGTCACCTTCCACACACACCATGTCTGTGAAGACAATCCCAATGAAAGTAGCAATAGTCTAGTAATATACCTGCTATACATACCTGACATCCCCTTGCACTACGTCTTTGGGACTATAGGGGCTAGGGTAGGGCTAAACTCCATGTCCAGGACATATGGTGGAAATATATGTATATATACTTATCCAGATAGCAATATATACATATATATATATATATATATATATGTATATATATATATATATATATATATATATATAGATATATATATATGTATATATATATATATATATATATATATATATATATAATTACACATGTGTACTACTTCCAATTACCACTGTCATGGCATCCACCCACTATAAGGGTGTGGTCCCTTTACATTTCCTGTGTGATGGACATCCTTCCTGTGTGTGGGCATCAGTGTTACAGACAGCAGGTGGCAATAGCTCTTACAGGAGAACCTGCACACTCACAGCTGCCACATATTTGTAGGAGGATCAGGAGCTACAGAAAGACTGTGAGTAGAGTTGTGTTATGCTTTGTATAGTACTGGTGTTGCAGGGTGTGTGGGTGTACATACTAGTCAGCTTTGGAATGCAGTCTGTCTGCATAGCTCATTACTGTGGGCCTGTCCTCTTGCTGGGCAGAGGTATGCCTATCATGTGTTGTCCGTCCACCACACAGGTCCTGTGTCAGATATTACACTGACAGTGTGTGTGTTGCATACTATCAGTACATGGTTACATACATTTCAGTTTCTAACCTTAATTCCCTGACTAAGGGTATGTTGCAGACTATCCTGTAACACCAGCACCTTGCTTAGTGTATGGCAACAGTGTTCCACATATGTGCCTGTGTTCCAACCTCTGTCCTTCATCTATATACCAAGCTTTGCACATATGTCATGCTGTCGGGGCTTGTTCTGTAGTGGGCTATGAGTATATCACACTGCCATTGCTGCGATTAGTCTACTGCTGTTGTATCTCCCACACATACATTGGGGCTGGGGCCATATATGTGTGGGCGTCAGCTACACAATACATGTGTGCCCTTATGCATTCCAGAGGCCAGTGTATATAACAGTGGTATACGGGCCTGTATTAATGAGTCTAGGTGGGGAGCACCATAATTGACCTAGGCTGTTACAAAATGTGGGGGTATCAGGGGTGAGTTGCCACAAAGTATCTGGATGTACAGTACCGTATACTTCACCTATATTAACATTACTTATATGAACTGGGGTACTGCAAGCCTACTGCCTCCTGCCATACAGACTGTGCTGTTTGTCGGTGTGCTCGTGATGGTGTCAGTTATGTGTTGTTATGTACCAGTTACAACCCATTTGATCATAAAACGTCTTTACCTCCTACTGAGTTTGTACAGAGTGTAGATAGAGGCTGCTGAACTACACACCTGCAGTACATACTGTTGATTGTTTGGTATCCTGGCCCAGTCTGTCTTTACTATTGTACAATTTAAAGGGCTTGGCCTGGACAGCAACAGTTGTGAACCTTTCCAGACTACTGTATTAGCATAACTTTTTCACAGTTGCAGTACTCTGTTTATATGGTTGTCAGTATCTGAACAGCTATATGACATGGCATATAAAACTGTTATAGTACACAATTAAAGGATTCCCATTTCTGCAAATCTGTGTGTGGTGTCTTTCTTATGACCTTTCTATGGGTATATTTTGCAGGCAACAATTACCATTTGTATGGGTGGCCCATACAGTGTCCAGTTGTTCAGGTGTTTATAGTAGGCATAATGGCTATTCCATATTGTGTGCACCATCTACATATGTATCTTACTGTACATATATCTGCATGTGTATGTGTAGTCACATGTGTGTGTGTGTGTGTGTGTGTGTGTATATATATATATATATATATATATATATATATATATATATATATATATATATATATATATATATATATATATATATATATATATATATATATATATATATATAAATATGTATATTTGTATCTGCATATCTGTGTCTGTATATCTGTATCCTGGGGATGTTGATGGCTTCCACATATTACATGTCCTATGGGAGGCAGAATGTACTTGGTAGTGTACTGCAGGGCACGCGTGTTTGGCTGTGGGGGGACGCCTATACGTACAAGTCATATAGTGTGTGGGGCCTCTCAACCCCATTAACAGTGCATGTGGACATATGTGTATTTGTTAATCTTCCATTGCTATCTACAGATGTATAGCCATATATACCTTTATATATATATATATATATATATATATATATATATATATTTGCTAACATATATATAACTATGTCTGTATATGCCTACATAGATATATATCTGCGTACACAAATGTAACGTGCTGTGTATATGTAGACATATAGGTGTAGATACATATATGTGTCAATTTAGGCATATGCTTGTATATATGTGCATATATAGTGATATATATAAATATAGAGATAGAAAACAATATATATATATATATATATATATATATATATATATATATAAATTATATATATATATATATATATATATATATATATATATATATATATACATATACATATATAGATATGTTGTATCTATTAGTTACACACACAGACATCTAGGTGTTGGTATTTATTCTCCGTACTGTTGAATGACAGGACTGCATGATATGTTTCTGAAAACATTGAATTTCTATGCATCTGTCATGGCTTAGTGGTACATCACTTTGTGTAGGGTCCTTGGTTTGAGCCTTGCAAGAGCTGTTTATTTTCTTGCTGGGCAGAACATGGCCCATTGGATACAGAGTGATTAAGGCACTTTAAACTAGCTGTAAGTAGGTTTGCTCGGGTTTCCGCGGAGCTAAGCATTGCCTACACAGGTTAAGCAATTTAGAAGCTGACTGTATGAAAAGGTAAGTGGAGTTTATGAGTGCTTACCATCGTGCAAACCCATGCAAACCCGCTTGCAATTGCTTTAAAGTGCCTTAATCCCTCTGCATCCAACGGGCCATGTTCTGCCCAGCAACAAAATAAACATCTACTGCACGGCTTGAAACCAGGACCCTGCACACCATGATTTACCACTAAGCCATGGCAGATATGCATAATCATGATGTTTTCACATACATATCATCCAGCTCAGGTATTCAACACTACAGGGAATGTATTCCACCATATAGATGTATGTGTGTGTGTGTGTGTGTATATATATAAATATATATATATATATATATATATATATATATATATATTCATATTTAAATGGATATAACATATCTACATATGTAGTTATAGCTATATAACTATATATATATATATATATATATATATATATGCCATTATATACATATATACATAGATATATATGTATACATCCATATGTCCACATATCTACAGCACTAAAAATACATATATGGAAGCATATATGGTTCACCTTTCAAAGGGAGAAAATTTTCCCCAGGATTCACTAATCCTCCGTGTAAGACTAGATTAGTCTTACACAGAAGAGCCAGTCTAACAGTAAGATGGCAGTGCGCCATGCATATTAACGAGGGTGCGTTGCCTCAACTCTAAGGCTTACATGGAGCATGCACGAGTGCAGGGGGCGTGTCGGACTGCCGAGCAGTCCAAAATTCCACGCCCCTGCAAGTCTGACATTCGGGAAATGTCTACTAACATGAGCGAGTCCGCTCAAATGTGTACATACCCAACACTACAATCCCCCACATTCTAAACCCCTGTACAATTATAAAATGTAAAATTATTTTTTTTATTTCCGATATAGCTGCCCGTATTTGCGTGTATTTGCGTGGGTTTGCCCATTGCTTAGCTACAGTTAGCAGTTTAGACACCGAAGAGGATAATAAGAAACTTATATGCAAATTAAGCGAAATAGTGATCGCGCAGTGGTAGAGCCTTCGCACAAAGAGGAGGCATTCCCGGTTCGAGTCCCACCACTTCCCCTTCTATTTTCTGTTGGAAATTTGTATATAAAAATAATTCCTGACATTTATCATTTAAATTTTTGTAAAAAGCATTGAAATGGCCTATGTAGTAGTGAATGAATTTTATATATGTATATATAAGAAGGTGAAATGGTTATGCATACTGAGGGATGCATAAGTAACGTATCTTAAGCAATGTGAAGCACTGCTAAGCAAAGTTTACCAGTATTAAGCTTATTTAAATGTAATTGTTCATAGCTGAGCACTGCATTAACCAGCACAATGGCTTTGCGCATAGCTGCGCATCGCGCCAACTAGCGCAAACAGAACATGTTTGCGCAGAGTTGCGCTCCACACTAACCAGCACAACGTCGGGCAACGTCAAGCAACGTAGAGCAACATCGGGCAAAGTTGAGCAAAGTCGGCTAAACACAGCCACACCTCCTAACCAGTCTGGCCAGTAGTAAAATAAAAAGCAATGACAGGGCTTGAACACAGGATATTGTGCACCATAATCACAGTACTTAACCACTAAGCCATGACAGCATTTCACAACCATGCACTTTCAACACACACATACATATCAATGGAAGTTTACCCATTGCTAAGCAGGAGTGCCTTCAGCTGAGTTTTTTCAAAACTGGCCAATCACAAATAAGTGCGGTAAATGAGGCATATTTAAGCTCCATAGGCGAGAATACTTGCCATAACTGGTTGTAGCTCCCATCTGTAGGCAGCATGGCGGGTGCTGGAGAGGGCTCTCGATTTCGAGCACAACATTGGGGCATTGAGGAGTCAAAAGTAATAGTTTGGCTCCTTGTCCATAATCATGAGGATATACTCCTGCGGGGCCAGTACCAGTGCACCCAATACAAAGCAGAAGCCTGGAACCATCTAGCTCATGAACTCACCAGTGCCACAGGCATCCCTCATACTGGTGAGCAGGTCAGACACCACCACTCAGACCTGAAGAGATGCAAGGAGGATTAACTGGACCAGTGGATCCAGGAGGCCTGTGGGATGGAAAATGCCCCACTACTGAGTAAGTAGCCATGGAATTAAGTATGTAAGAATTGCTATTCTAGTCTACAGTATGGATAGGTATGTCTCAATATCACTTCATTTACTTCACAGCTGCAGGTGTCCATGCTGCGAACCAGCAAGGCTATGCAGATAGGCTGCTAAGGCTGCACCACCAGGCAGGTTAGTAATTATTCTGCATGTACTGTTATATAAAATAAATGAGAGAGCCTGAAAAAAAGTGTTTTAACCCAATAAATAAAAGTATAATAATTATTTAATAATTATTCTGCATGTACTGTTATATAAAATAAATGAGAGAGCCTCTAGAAAAGTGTTTTAAGTTGTTAATAAAGGTATAATTCCTGGAGTGTGTCTGTGTCATTTTCTTTGATATGTTGTTGTACTCTTGTATTATAGAAATAGTACTGTTGTATTAAATGTTGTTAACCCACACTTGGGTAGGCCCATATAAAGTGGGATGAAGGGAGTGCCAGTAGCTTTTAAGCATATTTACAGTCCTCAACTGGTGGTTCATGCCCACCATGTACAGGTTAATCTGGCACATGAGTAGCTTGGTATTATGTTCCCCAAAAATGTCAGTGTGCTGCCAGAAATGTATGGAGCTGTTAACATATAACTGATAATTTCACCTGCACATATCTAGATAATTATAGGAAAGTAGAGCTGTCAGTGTACCATCTCAGCAGTAGTGTGTCTGAGCAACTCACAAAATATGTAGCAGTAACATCTGCATCCCGGACAGTTTGTATGTCAGATACAGCTCATGTATATAAAGATCTAGCAAGACCCATTTCACAATGTAAGGACAATTGGGTAGTTTAATAATACATGTAGGGGACATGTAACCTCAGTTAATAGGAATGTAGTGTAAAATAGAAGGATATATAAGTTGTTAATGGAGCTATCTTTTTCCACCCTACTGTATGTGCATAAAAAATGCAATTCAACACCTCAATGGGTATGTCTAATCTCAAAACATTTGTTGGGACATATGTCCTATTGGTTTATAAATATCTGCATTTGTTTTGATGCATGTCCCTTGTTCAAATACCACAATATTGGTGGCCTGTTGCCATCAATTAAACCTGCATGCTGTTGTAATGTCCACTGTTGTTCTATATATGCATGTGTTATGCTTGCTGTTCAACTGTTGGAACTCTGGTGTGTTGGGTTAATGGGAATACTTCTGCATGCTGTTATAACTAATTGGGAATGCTGTTGACTGTTACTAACCCATATTTTCATTAAATCCTCCAAAACATAGAACGTATGGGAAGGCTGGTCCCAGCAGTCCCACCTGTCCCACCTCAGCTGGCGATGGCACCTGGCACCAGCAGGTCCGGTGCACAGCCTGGGACCTCCTCCTCCATTGGCCCTGTGCCACCTTCAGGTGGAAGCACTGCAGGGGATGGGGCTTATCCCCCCGTGCAAGCGTGGGCAGAGGAGGGCCACCTATCACTTTCCGAACAGTCCAGGCTGTGGTGCATAGAGAGATCGAGCATTCTGTCACTGATCCTCTACGCCAGCTTGAGGCACGAGTGGCGCGACTCATGGGTGAGCCTGCCCCTCCTACGTAGCCCCCAGCACAGCCACCCTCTGGACTGTGAAGGTGCAGTGGTGACTGCCCATGGGTGGGGATCTCAGTTCCACTGTTGCCATCTGTGAGATCATGGGCTTGTGATTTCCAAACATCCTTCCCCGTCAATGGTGTTCACCCACCACATGTGTCATATTCCGCCCCTTTATGTGTCTTGTTTGTCTTGTCTGTTTACCTCCCCAAATATACACACTTCCCCTACCCCACATTCCACTCTCACCTGAAAAAAAAAGGGCACTCTGCTCCCAAAAAAAATTTACGCCCCATACATAGCTGCCCATTTTGCACACATGTCCGCTGGACACATAAAATGTAATTTAATTGGCAGTACAACATACTTTGTTGTCCTCACCCCTCTCTCGGGTGTGGAAGGTTTCATATTTCCCTCTAAATTTATTGCATATGCACAGCTGTTGCTGTTAAAGAAATGGGCAGCTATGGACCTTCCCTACACCCGTCCTGCACACCCTGAGCTGTTTTCCCTACTGTCTTTCCCTCTTTGTGCCCCTTTTTCACCACTTTCCTATCTCCCCATTTTCTTTTCTTTCAAAGAAATGAGTGCGGGGGTTAGCGGGAGTAACCACTTTTAAGCAGTAGTTAGCGGGATTGCGCGAGTGTGCGCTTGTTTGCACTTAGCTAAGCATTGGTAAGCATCGCGCAAACCCGCTTAAACCCACTTACAACTGCTTAAAAGTGCCTTAGTCACTCTGTATGTGAGGGCCCTTGTTCCGCTCAGCAGCAAAATAAAACACCTCTGTCTGTCTCGAACCCAGGACCTGGTACAGACTACAGTGCATGAAGTACCACTAAGCCACGGTAGATATACAACAGGTTGGTGCTGAAATAAATATATCATGCATCAGAGTGAGTGAATGTAAAGGAAAAATAGAAATGCCATAACACACAACTTGTTCTGTGTATCTTTAACAGCAGTTGTGGAATTGCATTACATGACTGTGATAAGAGAAGCAGCCTTTCTAGCAGGAAATAATGTTACAGCAGCACTTTACAACCCCCACACAGTATCATAGCAGGGCAAACACTGGCATATCTGATTAGGGCAGAGGCCATACCTCCCAAATGTGCCTAATTTTCAGGGATGTTCCTGATTTTGAAACAAATTTTAGCTGTGTCCCTCTAAATCCCTCTGAAAAGTACTGGGGTTGGCCAGAAAGGTGGTGAATTACACTTAGTGAATAATGACAATAAGTAAGAGTTAGACACTGCTTGTCCTTCAGAAAAGGTATATTAATCCATATGCTCTGGTTCTGTCAAAGTCTCAACTTAATGGCACTAATATTTTAAAGGTGTATCTCACTTTTACCTACTTTTCCCTGAGTCTGTTCAAATATGTACCTGAGTGTTTGAGAGGCCTGGCAGAGGCAGAAACACACAGGCATATCAGCTTTTCTGCTGTTACACACTGTGCAAATAGCTTTGGAAGGAGTTCCAGAAGCATAATCTTATGTAGGAGTACAACATTGAAATACAAAAGGATGTAGCCATGCACTGGTAGCAACCAACTGTAACAATGCCATTGTTCCAGTGCTGAAAAGATCGGTGTGGTGCACAGACAAAGAATAACAGGCTAACCTCTGGCTACCATGTGGATAGGTCCACAGCTGGGAGCTACGCAGATAGACTACTTGCCTTGATAAACTAACAGGTACACAGCAACCCCTTAAGTCCAGCTAGATAAAATTCACACAATAATACATAATGCTCTCTGTACTTCTGCACCCCTACCGAAATGTCGACTATACCTGTGTGTTCAGGGTCTACCAAGAATGTAGGTAGGCATACTCAGTACTGAAATTTGTCCAGTTTTCTTGAGCAGCCTGTGCTAATGTCAACACTAAAAAAGGACAAACTGTTCAGAAGTGAGTAAATTAATATTCACAGTATAGCAATTCACAAACAATTCATGTGCCAAAGGAATACATCTCAATAACTAGTTTTGTATGGCAGTTAATTGTATAATTAGAAAAGAAAGTACATACTCCCATGTATCTTGGGTTAGCATTTTGAGGGGTGAGTACATAGGTTCATAGGTTCATAGGTTCATACTAGGCTATCTGCCCGAGGGCATTTACAAGCCTAGCCCATAGTTTTGTGGCTTACGCCACCCCTTTAGTATGGGGAACTATACCCATTATTTTGCTGTGCCTCTGTCGAGCAGTGACACTGAGGTAATCCCTGGGGTATATCTGCAATCTCCCATCCATTGGTCAAGATTTCTCTTGAACAAGGCCAGCGAGGTGCTCTGCCTCACATATACCGGGATTTTATTCCACAGCATAGGGAGTCTTTGGGTGATGAATCTATCCCTCCAGCACGTCCTATTAATAGCCATGTCGAGGTTTAAGTGTCCCGCCCTTGTGGCTCTGACGGATCTAGATTTTTTGAGGTGAAGCATATTCATCAAATCTGGGACATAACTGTGAAATGTGTAGCTCAGCATTAAATGTCAAACATCTGATCCATGTTATCTGTGTTCTGTACAGTAGTGTGGCCAATGGCTGTTTGGGGGATTAGCACAAACATTTATATAAACATGGGTGTGACAGAGTAACACATGCATGATAGTCACATTAAAGTGTAGCTTAGCATTGGCAACTGCTGTACCAGGCTAGTATGCTAATCTAGCATTTGAAGCTATATATACCCCCTCTAATGTTACTGTGTGTTCACATGTGACACCTGTTCATGTTGCAGCAATGCCCAACAGTTCAGCTGTGAGGTCTAGGGACTTACAACAGTGTGGACCTTGTGTGTGTATGACACACACATATGGAGAGATATATATGTATCATATATATTAACATCTGTATATGTGTATAGAGCAAGGGACATATTGCAACTGTTGTGAAGGGTGGACATATAAATGTTGGTGAAGGTTGTTATGTGCATATTTGTATGTAGGTTTTAGTGTGTGACAAACAAGACAGCATACAGTGCTGGTATATGACATGTGGTGGTTAAACACTGTGGGTGTTTTGTTCAGTTTGCAATGTTGCAGCCAGTGAGACCTGCTAAAGCTATCTGGGCTGTGAACACTTTCAATGCATTTCTTACAAGACTGTGCGATATTATTACATTACTGTATACCTCACATCCTTTGTATAATTGATATTCCCACCATGAAAGGTGGACTGTATATGTGCCTATATGTATATGTATATGTACACCAATGGATGTGTATATATATATATATATATATATATATATATATATATATATATATATATATATATATACATACACACACACACACAGAATCATATATACTCATACACATCCACATCTACTTGTTGCAATAGATTCTATGTAAAGACTGAGTGTGATGGTCAATGTGTTGGTGAATATGTCAAAGATGTGTATTTGTGGGATAGCTTAGTGGGAAACTGTTTCTGTCATGGTATTATGGGTCCTTGCTTTGATCCCAGCAAAAGCTGTGTATGCTGTTGCTAGGCAGATAAAGCACTATGGCATACAGTCTGATGTAGTCCCTTGGTGTTAACTAGGGTGTGTCATTGGAGGCTAAAGAACTACATGTATGCTTATTGATTGGTACTGATGTTGAATCCAAATCCTGTATGTACTGTAGTACTACTTGAAGCTCTGGGCCTAAACAGCAAAGTATGGTGTATGTTCACATTGCTTGGAACCACTGTTTTGTGTGGTCCCTGCAGTCATCACAGATTACATTCCTCAAGCTTAAGGTTTTGTAAGTACTGACACACAGTACTGTATGGTACACACGTAAAGCTTATCTGGGTTGCCATACCTTTGTGTCTTGTAATTATGTCTGATGTGTGTGTGGGTATGCCTGTAACATGTCCTCTGTCATATGTGTGTTACAACATATAACTGCTTATCTAGCAACATTTATAGTTTACTACAGCAGTATGCCACCTATATTCACAATTGTGCACATATTTTGGCCAAGGGTTTGCCATCAACAAGTTGTGTGGTATAACGGTAATACTGTAACTGGACCTTACAAACATTGTGAAGGATGACATATTCCTTTATGCATTGGCTTGATCTATATCTGCTGTGGCTTGGTGGTGCATTGTGTTGCATACAGTTTGGCAGGTACTCCTGCATAGTCTTATATAGTGATTTTATTTTGTTGCTGTGCAGAACATGGTTTATTATATAGAGCATGCCAGGCACTTTCAAGCAAATGTGGGGTGAGCACTGATAAGTGGTAGTGAAAGTGTTTAATCTCAGTCAGCTAATAGGTTGCTATATATGGCAGTTCAGTGATATCTGTACTGTATAATGTTAAATGTGTCATATGACTTGCTCATACATATTTTTTCTTTATGTCTTCCAGAGATCATGGCACACCATCGAAATCCTGGCTACAGTAGTGCTGAAGATGAGATTCTTACCGGCTGTATGATTCAGCACTACAGCCTACTATTCTCCAGAACTAGCCAAGACCAGCAGGAGCGTACTGCAATGTGTCAAGATGTTGTCCGGAGGGTAAACGAGGTAGGCCTGCATAACCGGACATATGAGCAGATACACCACCACTGCAGTGATCTACTTAGACATGTCCATCAGCATGCGTCTGATGTACAGAGGCAACAGCTTTCAACAGGTGGTGGGGTTAACATCCATCCCCTCCTCACCAGAGTGGAGGAGCTGCTCCTGAGCCTGGTGGCACCTTCCCAGCAACAACAGCAGCAGACATTTACCATGATGGAGGTTAGAGCCACCCAGCAAGAACACATGGAGCATGCAGGTGACATGGCATATCTGTAGACTACTGTTACCTCTATTGGTAGATCATGCATATGTGAGATGTGTACTGTGTAGTTAGAAGATGTGGAGCCTGTTGTTGTGCAATACTGATCATTTGGAACATAATCTGTAGGCCTGTGAATGTAAATTGTTGTTCTACTGTAAGATTGCAAACCCACAGTAGCAATGCCACAGTTGTCGCCACTGACAGACTGTCTCATATCTATGTAGGTCCCACTGGTGTGACAGCAAGGTAGCAGACAAATGCTGGTTAGTGTGTTCTACATTTATTATTGCAAATAAAAAATGCATGCCATAGTTAAGGTGTAGGCCATGCACACATGTAACATACTTACCATAATGCATGCTGTGCATGTTTGCTGTGAGATCACACACATCTCACTAATGTGATTAGCTGCCTCAAACACATGCAATACACAGACCATCTCAAACAGATGTGGCTACACTGTAGTGACCATTGGATAGGCAGAGTCGATACACAACATGCACATAACATACACAACTATGTCATACACAGAACATGTTAACATGCTACACATGAAGGATTCACAAACACTCTGTAAAGTCACACTCCAGTACCCCAAATGTCATCCACACAGCACACATAATATACCTGAGGGGTAGAGGCCTATCATGGGGCAGTGAAACACTCTGCAACACACAACACATTCATGTTAGGGGTAGAGGCCTATCATGGGGCAGTGAAACACTCTGCAACACACAACACATTCATGTTAGGGAAGGCTCCTTATTGGCCTCCTTACAAACCCATGTAACAACTGTTTGTAAAATGGTGAATGTAGCCATGGTAGTGCAGTTCCAGTACAGCATTATAGGCGCTGGTTTGGGACACATTTATAGCCTTGAGTGACCACATGATACTTCATGATGATGGCTTATGGTACTAAACCCCATCCAGTTATTGTAACCACAGTACTACACATAGCTTTCATTGCTATACACCTCAATGTTGTGTGTCTGCAAACATATGCACCACTAAACAATATGCATACCAATCACCATTTGCACAACTGACACATATATGTCTTGTGATGCTATTGAGTGGCTAGGTCATATGACACACATTGGGTATGTGTGATGTTTAAATTTGCAGTTGTGTTTTAGCATGCCATGTCATGGATGACACTGGCATGTCCACAATATGATCTACACTCACCATAACTACTGTACATTGGGTATGTGGACCAATGGTATTACATCAGTTATACATGCACCACTGATCTTGTGTGTATACGCATCATGCATGAACTAAAACTGTGTCCACAATTATTTGCTAAAGACACAGAGGCACTAATCAGAATTGGATATCTATGTGACACACAAATACAGATCCAGCCATGGTATGTAGACCTGTAAGTGATGGTGCACAGTACATTACAGAGTTTTGAATACTTGCACAGCAATGTTGTGTCCATGTATGCATTGCGTTCCAGGGGGAGGCCAGTCACCGAACAACAAGACACATGCATCAAAGCCATGTATACTGTTAGTAACAAGGACTGTCTACACTTGCACTGCATGCTGTTGAGCAACACATGTCCTGCATGCTGACATGTGTGATATGACTGTTTTGCTTGTGATACTGTACCCCACCATCAACTGCTATTGAGTATGTTCTGAGATTGCTGGTGGTGTGTGTGTGTGTGTGTGTGTGTGTGTGTGTGTGTGTGTGTGTGTGTGTGTGTGTGTGTGTGTGTGTGTGTGTGTGTGTGTGTGTGTGTGCATGTGTGCATGTGCATGTGTGCATGTGCCTGTGTGCATGTGCATGTGTGCATGTGCCTGTGTGCATGTGCATGTGTGCATGTGGTCTGACATCATGTACTGGTCTTAAAGTGTGTTTCCTGTTTTCCTCTCACAGGTGCTGAGGTGGGGCTGGTTCAGTGCAGCAGGGAACCTGATGTCACTGACACAGATAGTGATAATGAGGATAGGTGTGTTGAGGCGCAGGCAGGTTTGTCAGGGTCTGTTGTTGGGCCACCAATTGACAGTACACAAGTCTCTACCCCATCCGTGCACACAGTCATACTGCCTGTACATCCATCATCACCAATGCCCTTAGCAGAGGGAAAGTGTACAGTCGGCACTGGCAAGGACAGTGTGGTATCTATGGCACATGCATCAGGACACAGCAGCCATAGCCAGATGTCTGGAACGGTATCACATAGGCAGATGCCCAGGGGATCTCATCAGAGCACTGCTGGTCATCATGCCCCTGGCAGACGTGCCACAACTCTTACAACCACACGCATGTTCCAGGCTGTCATGGAGGCACAGGCACGTATGGAGCGGTACACGAGACAGGGACTAAGGGCATATAGGGCTCATAACACCTCTGTAAATGACAGTATCTGTGACCTAGCAAGTACCATACGTAATTACACTGAGGTCATTGATAGACATTGGGGTGAGACATTAGATACCCTCCACAATGTCATGTCCATGTGTCAGGACAGTGCGGGATGGTTGAGACATCGACGTGGACATATGCCAGCAACATCATCAGCTGGCAGTCGCCGTGGACGTCCATCAAGTCATAGCCGCTCCCGTAGTGCCAGTACCAGCCCCAGCAATGTTGGGGTGGGCTGTCCATGGACTGTCCAAGAAGGCTACGCGAACATGGCTCTGGCCAGTCCCAGCAGGGACCTGGATCCAGTGGACATATGTCAACCCCTGAGGATAGTACCCAGTCTGGATTAGTACCTGATACTGTCTGTAGCACCCCTGCCAGGCACAGGTCTCACATCCGTGGCCAGAGACGGTGATCTGTAAAGCCTGCCATGTACAGTCTGTAGCTGTCCCACAAATCCCCATATATGGTAGCCACATGGTGGAACTGTGTGCATGCAGACACACACACATAAACCAGACACCTAGGGCAAACACATACCTGCACACATTACATCCACATTGGCCCATAACAGTACTCTTGGCCCTCACACACTCACAAACACATGTCGATTGTATGGCTCAATGTAGCCTCTGGCAAACCAACAATACACCCTGTGCATATGATGAAACCTGTGCCACCTCCTGTCATCTGTAACATTGATACAGGAACAGGCTAACATGGTGCTGATGCACAAGGTGACTTTATTACAGTATAGCAATGTTTTAATGTGTAGCATGTTGTCAGCAGTAAAGTGTAATAATATCCTTGAAGGTGTAGCTGAGCAGGCATGATGCATTAAAGCTATAATTACCAATGTAGTATTGTTTACGCCAGTGTTTATTCCAATTGTGTATTGTCTGCTCATGTGCCACTTGGCTGATGTGTGTAGTTTTGTCAGCATGTGTTATAGAGTGGACAGTAAGTGTGGGATGTGTGCAGCACAGATTTGCAGGTGTACATTTGTGAACATGGTTGAGGTGCACTGTCTGCATGTACGTGCATATTGAATACATGGGCAGGGTGACATTCCCTGTATTAGACAGTGTTAACACTCCATAGTTTCTATTGGTGGCCAGTATGCATTGTACTACACACATTTTGGAACTTGAGTACACGTGTGTGTATGACATTGTTTGACACTGTGCTGTGGGTGATACTGTTGTTACTATCTGTCACTGAAAAAAATGAAGAATGAGGTTGGACCCAAAATGGAATTTATTGCAAAACAGCACCACAATACGTCAAAATGAACAGCAGCACAACACAGTCGATTAACCTAGGTTTCGTCCTATTTGGACTTCTTCAGAATAAAAAGTTAACCATGAAAGTCACTTAAATAACAAAACATCAACCTCACCCATGTCATTAACCAATAAATTATCTAATCTAATGACAATAAAAATGAAAATGAATTAAAAAGACAAACACATTAATAAATATATATAAAAATATATGTAGTGTTAACAATAAATACTACTCTTGCATACATGTAACATGAACCAAAACATTACTAAACTACATTCCATATACACTCAAATACATCAATAAATTAGCCCAAAATGTGTTTGAGCTTAAGAACAGGCTTAATTGTGCAACAATCATTTAGCCTAGGGTGGCAATGCGCATCCATTCTAAGTTGCCATCTAAGCTCACATAAGTCTAAATGCACCTTTAAAGTTCTACCCTGTAAATCATACTTGATTTGTTGCAATACACAAAAGTAAAAAAAAATGATCCGAACAAGTGGAGATATGCCTGGCTAATGCATTGGTTAATTTTAGATGTTTAATGTCCAATAGATGCTCTCTGACCCTTTCTCTGAAATACCGACAAGTTTTCCCCACATAAAAAGCAGGGCATTCTTGACATTTGGCCAAATAGACAACATTCTTCGTATAACAGTCAAAGTGGCCTGTAATGTAAATACGATGTTGATTATAGGTTAAAATGCTACCCGTTGTCAATATATGTTCACAAATGGTGCATCTCCCACATTTGAAATTGCCGAATACCCTGCTATTACATTGACTTGGGGAAAGAGAACACCTTTCAAAAATCTCTTTTAAGGATATATCCTTCCTATATATAAACTTAGGTGCCAAAGCCATTTTGGCTACTATATTCTTATCCATTTGCAAAATACCCCAATTCTTGTTAACCATGCCTGTTATATATTCAGAATCAAAATTATAAGTTAAAATATAGTGCAGTGGATGTTCATCTAGTCTTCCTAGATTTCCTAAATTAACAGATGTAATACTAAAAGTGTTCGTGTTTCCACCTTTAAGAATGGGAGTATAGAAGCCCGTGTCTCTTTTATATTTAACCTCTTTAAACAATTCTAAACATAATTCCTTTGGATATCCTCTGTTTGAAAACAAGGTAGTCATAAAATTCAATTCTTTAATGAAATCCTCCTCCTTGCTGACCATCCTGGCAGCTCTCACCATTTGGCCCTTTACTATGGCTCTTTTTTGGTGCCTTGGATGCCAACTACTATATTGGAGGTAGGAATTTGAGAAAGTGGATTTTCTGTATATGTTAGATTTTATCATTTCTAATGTCCTGTCAAAAGTTAATCTAATCATCCAAATATGTGATGTTATTCGTATCAAAATCATGGGTAAACCTTAAAAACCATGCTGAATTGTTGATGAATTCACTGGTGAAAACATAATTTTGCTCCCAATATGCCATGATGTCTATGGTAAGAAAACTAAAATTGTTATTACACTTAAATTTTTAACCCTTTCAAAAATCCCAAGAGTCCTTTGTTATATATGAGAAAGCATATAATCCTTGAAACAACATGCCTTCTAACATGAGGTCCAATTTTTTGTATGCAATATTAATTTCATTAATACTGGTTTCTACATAGTTATCATTCATAAGCATAGTCATCATAATATTACTGTAATCATTGTTATCAACTATGACTACCCCATTGCCTATTGTCAACCTTTTTAAAATTATTGAACAATGTGCGCTCAAACTCTGTTAAATTCAAACATGGTTGTCTTATGGTTTTTTTATAGTAATTTATGTATGTCATTAAATGTCCTTTCCATAAACTACTGTTTAAGGTCAATAAATCCAGTGCATTAATATGTGCATTGTCAAGGCCTTGCACCGTCACCTCAAGTGTATCGGAGGATTCTGCATAAAGGTCCACATCATTTAAATTAATAAAACATTCATTATTTTTAACTAATGTCCTTTTAACAATGGAATCGTCAACATTTGAGTTACTAATCTCAGAGTTCACACCTCACGTCAGACATCGTCATCTGGTGTTTGATTGGTGGAAGACCGATTACCGTGAAAGTCACATGTATGCAAGTGTAGTATTTATTGTTAACACTACATATATTTTTATATATATTCATTAATGTGTTTGTCTTTTTAATTCATTTTCATTTTTATTGTCATTAGATTAGATAATTTATTGGTTAATGACATGGGTGGGGTTGATGTTTTGCTATTTAAGTGACTTTCATGGTTAACTTTTTATTCTGAAAAAGTCCAAATAGGACGAAACCTAGGTTAATCGACTGTGTTGTGCTGCTGTTCATTTTGATGTATTGTGGTGCTGTTCGCAATAAATTCCATTTTGGGTTCAACCTCGTTCTTCATTTTTTTGGTGTTGAGGTTTATCCTGGTTCTTGGTAATTTGTTTGTTCGTCATGGAGAGCGGTGGTTTATCGGCAGACATTATGGATTTATTGGTGCAGATCAAAGAACAACTGAAGGAGCATTCCGTTCAAATTCAATCTTTAGTTGAGAAGCAATCTTCTGGGTCTAACTTGCAGGATTTTGGCAGCTATGGTAGTTTGGGAGACACAGGTTGGGATCAATGATGTTAACAACGTGAATAATCAAAGCAAGGTTACTAATCATGAGAGACTCCCTGTAGCTGAGGGGAAACCATCAGGGGTCAGTAGCGATTGTTGGAAAAATAATACCTTCATTTTTAATGCAGAAAAAAACTTTATTGTTGAAGAGGGTAATAAGGCTAACCAGACTTTGGCTGAGCAGCTTAAGCAGTTTGAATTTAAGTTATTCAAACTGAAAACAGCTATCTGGCTATTTTAATAAGACTGGTTTGGCCATTATGGACATTATGGTAAAATACAATAACTTCCACCAATCAAACACCAGATGACGATGTGGTGATGATGTCTAAAATGTGAGGTGTGATGGCAAAAGATTTCCATGGGATGCCAGCAATCACCAGAATGGTGTTTGGAAATCGAGTAGGTGAGGAAGGATGTTACTTTAGTTTATGAATCAGCTTACACGGATTTTGGTGTGAACTCTGAGATTAGTAACTCAAATGTTGATGATTCCATTGTTAAAAGGACATTAGTTAAAAATAATGAATGTTTTATTAATTTAAATGATGTGGAACTTTATGCAGAATCCTCCGATACACTTGAGGTATATTAATGCACTGGATTTATTGACCTTAAACAGTAGTTTTATAGAGGTGTCTACAAATTCTATTAATGCACATGATGATTTATTCAATTTAAGTGTTTATTCTGTTAAGGAAGTTTTTGGTGATGTGGTTTTAAGCGGAGGTATAGAACAACACAATTGTTACAGTGTGGTGGAAAGTTCTTCTCCTAGCACTCCAAGTGTTATTGATTATTTAGAAGTGTTGGTTAGTAAGGATGGGATGGAAAGGACATTTAATGACATACATGTTTATTCAGGAGGGTGTTGAGAACATAACCCTCAATGGAAGGCTGCTAGAGGTTATTGAATCAGGTGGTAAGTTGTCCCCTATTATTATGGAAAATGCGACTGGTGACTTTAAGTTATTTAATTATTCTAATCACAGCCTCAATACTAAACATGTCAATTTATTTTCAAAGGGTTTTACTTTCGTTCCGTGTAGAAGGGGCACATTGGTTGACGCCTTAATTGACCTAAAACTATTTGCACGGAAAATGAATTTAAGAGTGTATTTTGATGGGGTTGGTGTGGTTAATAGACAAGGGTCTATGATGAAACCAAGTATTTTTAATCCTCCCCTTAACCCTGTTATAGCTACCTTTGAAAAAATGTGTGAACTTGACATTAGGGATTACTATAAAAAAACCATAAGACAACCATGTTTGAATTTAACAGAGTTTGAGCGCACATTGTTCAATAATTTAAAAAAGGTTGACAATATACTTATAATGAAGCCTGACAAAGGCAATGGGGTAGTCATAGTTGATAACAATGATTACAGTAATATTATGATGACTATGCTTATGAATTATAACTATATAGAAACCAGTATTAATGAAATTAATATTGCATACAAAAAATTGGACCTCATGTTAGAAGACATGTTGTTTCACAGTACTTAGTGGAATTTTTGGAATACCCAAGATACATAAAAACTTGTTTCATAAGTCATTTTTAGATCATTATATGAAACAAGGATTAAATGCTTTCTCATATAACAAAGGACTAAAGGGTTAAAAAATTTAAGTGTAATAACAATTTTAGTTTTCTTACCATAGACGTGTGTAATTTATTTTCAGTCATTCCCCATGATATTGGTCTCACATGTTTAGAGGAACAACTGCTTATGACAGCTAATTTCGAACAAGATAAGATTATTTTGAAGGGCACCTATTTAAGCAACATAAAATTATGTTTTCACCAGTGAATTCAGGCAGTATATTAAACTATACATTATTATATGGGTTAGAATACATCAACAATTCAGCATGTTTTTAAGGTTTACCCATGAATAACATCACATATTTGGATGTTAGATTAACTTTTGACAGGACATTAGAAATGATAAAATCTAACATATACAGAAAATCCACTTTCTCAAATTATGGTGAGAGCTGCCAGGATGGTCAGCAAGGAGGAGGATTTCATTAAAGAATTGAATTTTATGACTACCTTGTTTTCAAACAGAGGATATCCAAAGGAATTATGTTTAGAATTGTTCAAAGAGGTTAAATATAAAAGAGACACGGGCTTCTATTCTCCCATTCTTAAAGGTGGAAACACGGACACTTTTAGTATTACATCTGTTAATTTAGGAAATCTAGGAAGACTAGATGAACATCCACTGCACTATATTTTAACTTATAATTTTGATTCTGAATATATAACAGGCATGGTTAACAAGAATTGGGGTATTTTGCAAATGGATAAGAATATAGTAGCCAAAATGGCTTTGGCACCTAAGTTTATATATAGGAAGGATATATCCTTAAAAGAGATTTTTGAAAGATGTTCTCTTTCCCCAAGTCAATGTAATAGCAGGGTATTCGGCAATTTTAAATGTGGGAGATGCACCATTTGTGAACATATATTGACAATGGGTAGCATTTTAACCTTTAATCAACATCGTATTTACATTACAGGCCACTTTGACTGTTATACGAAGAATGTTGTCTATTTGGCCAAATGTCAAGAATGCCCTGCTTTTTATGTGGGGAAAACTTGTCGTATTTCAGAGAAAGGGTCAGAGAGCATCTATTGGACATTAAACATCTAAAATTAACCAATGCATTAGCCAGGCATATCTCCACTTGTTCGGATCATTTTTTTAAATTTTGTGTATTGCAACAAATCAAGTATGATTTACAGGTAGAACTTTAGAGGTGCATTTAGACTTATGTGAGCTTAGATGGCAACTTAGATTGGATGCGCATTGTCACCCTGGGCTAAATGATTGTTGCACAATTAAGCCTGTTCTTAAGCTCAAACACATTTTGGGCTAATTTATTGATGTATTTGAGTGTATATGGAATGCAGTTTAGTAATGTTTTGGTTCATGTTACATGTATGCAAGAGTAGTATTTATTGTTAACACTATATATATTTTTATATATATTTATTAATGTGTTTGTCTTTTTAATTCATTTTCATTTTATTGTCATTAGATTAGATAATTTATTGGTTAATGACATGGGTGGGGTTGATGTTTTGTTATTTAAGTGACTTTCATGGTTAACTTTTTATTCTGAAGAAGTCCAAATAGGACGAAACCTAGGTTAATCGACTGTGTTGTGCTGCTGTTCATTTTGACGTATTGTGGTGCTGTTCGCAATAAATTCCATTTTGGGTCTGACCTCGTTCTTCATTTTTTTGGTGTTGAGGTTTATCCTGGTTCTTGGTAACTTTCTGTCATTGGTTTGCATTCTGGTAGTATACATAACCTCAACAGCCTGCCCATAAACAATTGTTAGATGATGGCTTGACAACTGACACACAGATGTAGGACACACAGTAACATTTGCAGCCTTCAAGTACTATTCTATGCCAGTAACAAGTGGTATTCACCTGCACTCAGTCCTGGGACCACTCCTGTTTGGCATATAGCTTTCTTAGGTACAAGCAAACACAGTAGGGATATGTCTGGCCACATGTTTGGCAGTGCATACTGTGGGCTATATTACATTCTCCAGATGACACACACATCCTCCAAAAGATTATCATACAGACAGATACCTGGTATCAAACCCATGCTGTAATGCTATAAGCCAAATAAAGCATAGTCATCCACTTTTATAAAACATCGTATCCCCAGAGTACCACATTGGTAGTAGCCCCCAAAATGTCGAACAGGTACTGATGTATACATAGAGCCATGTGTTAAGTCATCTCTCCTTTGATAATCACATTTCCAAAGGGTTTTGGAAATCCCTCTATGGATCACATAAGCAATAAGGGGTCTGCATGCATATCCACAAAGGTTGTTGCACACCTATAATAAATAGTCATCTTTGACAGACTTTGCTGCTTTTGAACAGGTTTTAAATATACCTCAGCCATAAACCCTCACTCACACTATTCAATAGAAACCATAATGCTTGTATGTGAAACGGATGACGTAGGCCAGGGATCACGGCAGTGGCTAGGATTGTCACAAGCATACACATGTGACCTAAGGTCTGGAAAGTGGCAGCACACTCTGGCAAAGATAACAGATGTGTTCGTGGAGAAAGCAGGGTTCCCACCTATGAAATAATTGAGGTCACATGTATGTATTATGTATTTGCCACACAGCTACCTGACGTGTAATGCACATACTGTTGTCATTGTGATATGTCATACAGTAGTAAAAGCAAAACCCACAACACATTGACCAACAGTGTCACACACACACACAGTCATCAAGTGCAGGATTCAAACCCCTACCTAATTACTTTCTGATATTACAGCAGTATACATTTACACAACGCGCTATACACATTACTTGGAGTTCTTCTTTCCACATGTTTATTTGTAGGATGGTGACATCATCAGACTTGACAAAGATGAGTATACCACTTTTAAGGTGTTTCAGTAGTCTTCAAAAAGGTTGCTCCTCTCCAAGGAGATCCACTCCCACACACTCTCATACAGTTGGCAAGTGAAGGATTCAAATCTCTCTCTAACTACGTTATGATACTACAGCAGTACGCATTTACACAGTACGCTATACACATCACTTGTAGTTCTGCTTTCCACAGGTATATTTGTAGGATAGTGACATCATCAGACTTGACAAAGATGAGTATACCACTTTTAAGGTGTCTTCGTAGTCTCCAAAAAGATTGCTCCTCTCCAAGGAGACACACACACAGAGTTGGTAACTGCAGGATTCAAACCCCGACCTAACTACTTTATGAAATTACACCCGTACACATTTACATGATGCACTATACACATTACGGAGAGTTCTCCTTTCCACAGGTTTATTTGTAGGATGGTGACATCATAAGACTTGACAAAGATGAGTATACCACTTTTAAGGTGTTTCAGTAGTCTTCAAAAAGGGTGTTTCTCTCCAAGGAGACACACACACACACTCTCATACAGTTGAGCAAGTATAGGATTCAAAAGCCTACCTAACTACTTTATGACATTAGAGTAGTACGCATTTACACGACGTGCTATACACATTAATGGGAGCTCTCCTTTCCACAGATATATTTGTAGGATGGGGACATCATCAGACTTGACAAAGATGAGTATACCACTTTTAAGGTGTTTCAGTAGTCTTAAAAAAGGTTGCTGCTCTCCAAGGAGACACACTCTCATACAGATATCAAATGCAAAATTCAAACCCCTACCTAAGTACTTTATGATACTAAAGCCGTACGCATTTCCACAATGTGCTATACACATTACTGGGAACTCTCTTTTCCACAGGTATATTTGTTGGATGGTGACATCATCAGACTTGACAAAGATGAGTATACCACTTTTAAGGTGTTTCAGTAGTCTTCAAAAAGGTTGCTACTCTCCAAGGAGACACACACACATACTCTCATACAGTTGGCAAGTGCAGGATTCAACCCCTACTTAACTACTTCATGATACTACAGCAGTATGCATTTACACGACACGCTATACACATCACTGGGAGTTCTTCTTTCCACAGGTATATTTGTAGGATGGTGACATCATCAGACTTGACAAAGTGGGTTACAGTAGGTGACATTAGGTGGGCTACATTGAAGGAATTCCTAAACACTTTGGCAATGTCATCATCAAAGGAGAGTTTAGTATCTACCTGGGTCCCCAGGTCCATAATTACATTCTCCGTACATACTGGATTACCACCTATGTGGTAATTTGTGGGCACTTTGTTTTATCCAAAGGGGATGACTATGCATTTTTTGGCATTCTGCTTGAGGGCATTGTTTTAACACCAGGTATCTGTCTCTGTAAGACCCTTCTGGAGGATGTCTGTGTCAGCCGTAGAGTCGATTATGGACCACAATTAGCAGTCATTTGCAAACTTGGTCAGCCATACTCCTCCCGTGCTTGCCTGTACCTCTGAGCAGTATCTACTGAACAGGTGGGGTCCCAGGACCAAGATCTGTGGGATGCCACTTGTGACTGGTTTAGTGTCAGACATGGCACCTGCAACTCTGACCATGTACGTTTGATCTGTGAGCCAGTTGGCCACCCATCCTGTGACATAGTGGTTAATGTTCAAGCTGGTAAGCTTGTCCATGATGCCAGAGTGGGGAATGGTGTCAATGGCCTTATTGAGGTCCAGGTGGGCTGTGTGGACTACTTTCACCTCCATCTATGTCCTTGGTAACTGTTTCAAAGAAGTCAACTAGGTTTAGGAGGCAGGATCTGCCTTTAACAAAGCCAAGTTGGGTAGAGTCCAGTGTCTGGAGGTTCCCAATGTCTCTCTCTATGGGTTCCATGATAATGTGCTCCATAGCTTTGCAGACCAGGCTGAGTAGGCCTATAGGGCAATAGTTTCCAGGTTCTGTTGTGGCACCACCTTTGTGGAGTTGGATGACTGTTGCTGTATGCCATTCTTTGGGTACATAGCCTGTGGTAAGGTTGAGTCTGGACAGTGAATGTAGGTGAGGGTGTAGTTCCTTTTGGGGCTGGTGTAAGACGCAGCCTGGGACTCCATCCAGTCCCATTGATGCTGTGTTCTTAGCTTTGGAGAGGGCTGTTTTTACCTGCATGTCCATGAAGTCTGGGGCTCTGCATTCTTCTGGGATGGACACAGGCCCTTTTGTGGGTGAGGGGGGGGGGTGAAGTTTGCACTGAACTTGTCCACCAGGATGTGGGCAATGTCAGTTGGTTCAGTGTATTTTTTGCCATTTTGCAGTAGCTGACAGCATATTTGAGAGTTGCCACCTAAATGTTTGGTATAGCTAACAAAGGCTTTGTGGTTGTTATTCTTAGATTCCTTGGCAATTTGTCTTTAGAAACTGGCCTTGGATTATTTTATGAGTGATCATTGTTTTTTCCTAATAATGATCAGTGATGCCTTTCCTTTCGTGAAGTTTGCTCTATCATGTGTTAGTTTCCTCCTTCTGTTGTATAGCTTATTTATGGGCAACGACCACCAGATTGGTTTCTTCTTTTTGGAGGAGTGCGTCTTGGTTTTATTTGGGATGTCTCGATCCATGCATCCCTGTAGATCCTCATAGAATGCAATTGTAAATGATTCTGCAGATTGTATAGCATTATCCTATAGCAAGGGGGCTTTGGAACTTTCCACTTTGGTCTTGAGAAGTGTGCAGTTTACTTTTGAAAATTTCTTCACAGTGGTTTCCTTGACTGGGGGGGGGATGTGGATGTCCAGTGTGATTACTTTATGGTCTGATATTACCAGCGAGGGGTTTATTTCTGGTGTGGAACACTGGTACCCCATGTTGGTGATGATCAGGTCCAGTATGTTGTCACCTCTAGTGGGCATGATGACCAGCTGTTCCAGAGCGTTTGAGTTTTTAAACTCTAGGAAGCATTGGGCAAAGGACGTTGTACACAAATAATTCTCCCAGTCAATGTTTGGGTAGTTGTAATCTCCTCATATAATGGTGTTTAGTAGGACCTTTATATTTTCCAGTGTTCTCAGGAATACTGAGTGAGGTTCCTGAGACAAGGTAGGTGATCTGTAGCAGGCTACAATCTGATAAGCAGCTTTGCCCAATGTTAGTTGCACTTGCATGGGCTCCAAGGCCTCATGCTGTGCCACTAACCTGAAGGTGTGGGTATCCATAAGGTAAATGGATACACCCATTCCTTTTGTATTTCACTCTGGGTTTTGGGGCCGAAGATCAGAGGGATTGTGAGTGTTTTACATGGAGCATGTCCAACAGCTCTGTGTTTGACATAGCTTTGTATGTTAGGCAGAGATCAGCTCTGAGTAGGCGATATGCGAGAGAGTACAGCTGGAGCATTTTGAGACAGTCTGTGTATGGCATGTATTTCAGGCTGCTAATCCTCTGTGAGGTATTTCTGCATGCTTTCCAGTTGTTGTAGATGTCTTGTGAGGTACATAGCAAAAGGGGCATTGTACTCTATTATGGATCTAGTGAGTGATGAGTCAAGGGGAACAATGTCCTCTTCTATTCTGCATGAGACACCTTTTGTGATGAGGTGTGCCATGTAGAAGGATTTCCTGACTACTGTGGGGATGTGATTATTATAGGTGTGTCCACTGTCCACCTGTGACCCAAGGTCTCTTATCACACTTTCAGTGTTAAGTATACTACCGCCTATGTTGTAGTTCATGGCTACAGAGTTTTTACCAAAGGAGATGACGATGCACTTTTTGGCATTGAGCTTGAGGCCATGGCTTTGACACTAGACATCTGTCTCAGTGAGGCACTTTTGTAAGATGTCCACATCTTTAGTAGTATCAATTATGGCTCCTAGTTTGCAGTCATCTGGAAACTTCATTAGCCAGAGACTTTCCATGTTAACGTTTACTTCAGGGAAGTAGATACCAAACAGGACAGGACCCAGGACTGAACCCTGTGGTACTAAACTTGTCTCTGGTCTAATGTTGTACTTGGAGTCTGCTACTTTCACAGTGTGTGTTCAGTCAGTTAGCCAGTTGGCATCCCATCTTGTGACATAGTGATTTATACCTAGTTTAGTGGATTTATCTATAATTCCAGAGTAGGGGATGGTGTTGAAAGCTGTGGCAAGATCTACATTGGCTGTGTGAACCACCTTACCCTTGTCTACGGTTCTGGTGACTGCTTCAATTATGTCTATCAGGTTTAGGAGACATGATCTGCTTTTTACATACCCAACATAGTTGTGGTCCAGAGTTTTGAGATTACCAATGTCTTTTTTTATAAGTTATATGATGATACATTCCATGGCCTTGCAGAGCAGGCTCATCAGGCTAATGGGGCACTAGTTCCTGGGGTCCGTGGTGGCTCACCCTTGTGTAGTGGGATAACTGTCGCTGTGCATCATTCAGCAGGCACAAAGCCTGAGGTGAGGCTATGACTGAACATGGCACGTAGGTGTGGTTTCTGTTCGTTCTGTAGTTTGTGTAGAACACAGCCTGGGATGTTATCTGGTCCCATGGATGCTGTGTTCCTGGCTTTGGAGAGTGTTTTTTACCTGTGCAGCCATGATGACAGCAACTTTGCAGACTTCCGTTATAGAGATGTGCTCTTTCATGGGTGAGAAGGGGGTAAAGTTAGCACTGATCCTATCTTCCAGGATATTGTCAATATCAGTTGGGTCTGTATATTTAGTGCCATTGTGCTGTAACTCAGAGCAGATCTGAGTGTTACCATTGAGAATCTTGACATAGCTATAGAATGCTTTGTGGTTGTGTTTAGATTCAGTGTCGATTTTGTTTTCATAACTAGCTTTGGAGGATTTTATTATGGATTACAGCTTCTTACTGATGTGGACCATGGAGCTCCTTCCCTCATGGGATTTTACCCTCTTTTGCAACAGTATTTTCCTTCTGTTGTGCAGTTTGTTTATGGCAGGGGAACACCAGATTGGCTTCCTTTTCTTGGAGGATAGCATCTTGGTTCTGTTTGGGACAGCATGATACATGTAGTCATGTAAGTGCTTATAAAGTGGAATTGTGAAGGATTCAGTAGTTGTAACTGTATTGTCCATCTGCATGGGTGTCCTGCAGTTCATTACTTCTGTCTTAAGAAGCATGAAGTTGGCTTTGGAGACATTTTTTTAACATGGTTTCCTTAATGGGGGTGTGGGTCCAGGATGTGGATATGTAGGGTAATTAGCTTATGGTCTAATGGGACCAATAAGGCACTAGCGTCAGGTGTGGAACACCAGTCAGGCAGGACAAACCAAACCCCATAACCAACACAAATAACCACAAAGTGAGCTAAATGCTTCTCATTGCTAGAAGTCTCAGCCTCAAGATGCACACACTCGAGGCACTTCTCATTATGGAGAATATTGATATCTGTGCAGTATCAGTAACCTAGTTCAAGGCTCCAGACAGCACACCAGCACTACCAGGGTACTACTCATTCCATACCTTCCAGCATCAGAAACTGAATTATAGCACATAGGGTGAGGATGTATCCATATTCATCAAGGATACCTACACCTCTCTCTACATGCTCTCTACAGGATATGTGCCCATAGAATATTGCACAGCAACATTCTTCACACTCCATAGGGGTGGAGCCACAAAACCCCCTTGGCATTCATGCTCCATGAACCTGACGAGTGTGTTCTGCAAGGCAATGGAGCCAATCATAATGGAAGTCAACAATATAGAGATTGGGAACCTTCACACAGTTGAGCACACCCCTGTTTGGCTTCATCAAATGCAGACCACGCCTCCTGAACTGGGAGGATTTCTTTGACAGTTACCCAGGCTACAGATGATTGAAATGAGCTCCACACAGCCTACCTATACCTCGCTAAGGCCTTTGACACCATTGCCCAGTCAGGTATCATAGATGAACTCACCAACCTGGCCATGAATCCATACATCACACGATGGATTGCAAACTGGCTCACAGATAGATCCCACACATTACGAGTTGCTGGCTACATGTCAGACTCTACACCGGTAATGACTGGTGTCCCCCCTGGATTCAGTCCTGGGGTCCCTCCTGTTTGGTATAGACTTCTCAAATGTACATGCCAATGCAGTAGAGTTGTAGTTGACTAAGTCCGCTGGGAACTGTAAAGTGTTTGCCATAATAGATTCCCCGGAAGACAGACATATTCTCCAGAAGGGACTATGAGACAGATGTGTGGTGTCAGAATCATGGCCTCAAGCTCACTGTGGAGGAATGCATAGTGATCCTCTTTGTTGAAAACACAATACCCACAAACTACCACATGGGTGTTACCCCCTTAAAAATGACAAGGTGATAAGGGATCTGGGGACACATGTACATAGTCATCTTTCCTTTGACAACCATGTTGCCAAAGTGATTGGGTGATCCTCTGTGGCCCACCTAATCAACAAAGGGTTTGCATCAGGATCCAAAGAGGTAGTGTTGGTACTCTACTCTTACATCATCAGACCCATCATTGAGTACAGTGCACTATTTTGGATGTACTCGACATAGCATATCCAGCAGCTGTAGAGACCACATAGGTACCTCACCAAGAGGATTACTGGCCTCAAACAGTTGTGTTATGCAACACAACTGGTAAAACTAAATCTGTTCTTCATTGCGTACGGCCTACTCAGAGGCACACTCTGCCTAACATACAGAGCCATGTCCAACACATAACTGTTGAACATGCTCCATCTACACATAACAACATTGAGTTTCCCTACACATTCCAGGGATATGAACCTCATCAGAATGATGAATACAACATGCTGGTGGGATAGAGTACCATCCCAGACACTTGCCTTACTGTGGAACAGAGTCCCAATGTACATCAGACAGAACCCCTCGCTGACACTCTTCTATTGGAACCTTGATGAGTGGATGGAAAACAGACAATTCATGCCAGGCATCACATCAGCAGCCCCACTAGAAAGGGGCTTAGGGTACTAACTATTAGAACTAGGCCTTGGGTGACTACCCAATGGTGTGGTGAAAGCTGCCCAACTTGCTTAGGCTGATATATGCCTTCATGGAGATAGTCTACTACATACCTATGTACCTATGCGACAGGTACATGTCTACAGATAGTAGATGTGTACTTCATTGTACAGTCATGTTGTACAGCAGGCACATGGACCACATACACTGTAATGCTTTCAGATACTGGCGGCGGTTATGTACAGTGGGAGAGATGTGCACCTCATGTCTTTCATGCCATTGGGATGTGTGCTGGGTGGGACGGTCCTGGATGGCTCCCTGTCATGATCACCCTCTTACACACATCTCTGCCCATCCATCTTTGGCTGATTATACTGTGTTCCCCCTACATATATATATATAGAGGTACATAGGTAGGTAATAGGCTATCTGCCTGAAGGCATATATTAGTATGGCCAGAGTGTGCAGCTATCACCACCCATGGAGTTAGTTCCCTAGGCCTCTGTGTAGTAGAGCTGATGAAGTGATCCATGGTGTGACAGTTCAGTTTCACATACACTCGTCAAGGCTCCTCTGGAAGAGTGTCAGTGAGGGTCTCGGCTTAATGTCGGTTGGGAGCCTGTTCCAAAGCAAGGGAAGTCTGTGAGTTAGTAATGTGTCCCTCCAACATGTTCTATTTAATGTTGTGATGATGATATCCCTAGAACATGTGGTACAGTGAGCTTGGGTTTACTTCAGATAGCGCATGTACATCAGTTCTGCATTGGACATGGACCTGTCGGGCAGAGATCTCCTGAGTAGAGAGTATGCAACAGAGTACAGATTGAGTTATATTCAGTCTTGTTGCATGGGGCAACTGTTTGAGGCCAGTAATCCTCTTGTTGAGGTACTTCAGTAGTCTTTCCAGCTGCTGAGGGTGCACAGTCAGATTCATCGCAAGTGTGTTGCGGTACTCTCTGATGGGTCTGATGACTGAGTAGAGGGAACCTCCTTTGACCTACATGCAAAGACTTTGGCAGTTTGTGTGAACACATAGCATGATTTTCTAACCACTTTGTGAATATGTTTCTGGAAGTGGAGGTGACTATCCACATGTGTCCATAGATCCCTTGTTATCACCTACATATTTAGGGTGTTGGCACCTATGTGGTCTTTGTATGACTGTAGCTCGAGGCCATGATTTTTACACCACGTATGTCTGACTGAGACCCTTTTTTAGGATGTCTCTGTTGTCCCAAACATCGATTATGACAACTTTTTTGCCGTCATCCACAAACTTTGCTAAACATAGCCCTCGTGTGTTTGACTGTATTTCTGAAAAGTATACACCAGACAGGAGGGGTCCCAGGACTGAGCCATGGGGGACAGCAGTTGTTACCAGCTTGGACAGGAGACCACAATTCTTACCTTGTGGGATCTATCTGTGCCCCATTTGGCAGTCCATCAGATGACATACATATTTATGCACTGGTTGTTGATTTTGTGGATACGGCATGTGTCTGGGATGTTGGAAGAGGGCTTTCCAAGGTCTATGTGGGACATGTGTAGCTCATTTCATTGATGTATGTCCTGGGTGACTGCCATGAAAACAGTCTATCGGGTTTGGAAACCATGATCTGCCCCTGACCAAACCAAAATTGGTAGGGTTGGGTGTTTGTAGGCTCACAATAGCTCTGTTTATGAGTTCCATCATGATGGACTCCATGGCCTTGCAGATCAGGCTTAATAGGTTTATAAGACAATAGTTCCTATGGTCTGTTGTGCACCAGCACTTGTGGAGTGCACCAAATGTTGCTGTAATGCATTCAACAGTTTCATATCCTGTACAGTGGGTGACTCTCAATAGACTGTTCAGGTGCAGGGTCTGTTTGTTTTGGAGTTCACATATGACACAGCTAGGGAAACCATGTCATCCCATAGACGCCATGTTTTTAGGTTTGGAAAGTGCTGTTTAACCATTGTATATGTGATTTCTGGGTTTTCACAATCTCCAGGTATGATAATGGGCCCTTTTGTCAGTGAGAGGGGGGTAAATGTGTATGAATCTGTCTGACAAGATGTTGGCAGTGTCAGTCATGTACATGTATTCATTTACAGTTGCACTGACTCAGAACATATATGTGTTTACATTGATATATATGACATTGCGAAAGAAAGCTTCATGGTTCTCTATGGACTCTTTGACAATATTTTGGCCAGAACATGGATTGGATAATGTTAAGAGTGCTCATTGTTTATTGATGATACTGATCGGAGATTTATTGATCTTCTTTGAATTTTCACTTTCTCTGAACAAGTTCAGTACTTGTAGTACATAGTTTGATTATGACAGGAGTCCAATATATTATATGAGTCTGTTTTCATATAACTGTGTGCGCAAGGCAGGATTGGTGAATAGTGACAGTGCGTATCCAGCATCCCCCACTATGTGACTGTCAGGGATGTCCTCACTGGCAAATCTCTGGTACAGCTGCGTCAGATGCCAGATGTGGGAAATCGTGATAGCTTCCAGGGCAGCCAGCACACACATTCATTATTATGCCCTGGACATCGCACACAACCTGGAGGGTTGATGGAGGGGAAGCCCTTGCGGTTGATGTAGACACTATCCCACTCAACGGGTGGTGCTTTGATGTGTATGTGCATGCAGTCTATTGCAACCACTACCTCAGGGTATTCTGCTATTTGGTGGAAAAGACGCATATTGCTGGCCAATGCCTCACTGGAATTGGGGAAATATACATGCTCACTGACATGTGCTGACATGGCATCCAGGAACTGGTGCAGTACCCTGGATGCTGATGCCTGTGAAACCCCCATCATATCACCAATTGGTCTCTGGAAGGTACCTGTAGCTAGTACTCATAGGCCAACACATACCTTGGTATCCACTGGGATGGGTTCCCCTCTGTTGGTTCTGTGTGTGAGGCGTGGCTGGCACAGCTCAACAATTTGCTGTAGGAGGTCTCTGTCCACTCTATAGCGCTCCACTATCTCCAGCTCATGTAGCCCCTGGAAGGTTACCCTGGGTCTGTACACTCTTCTCCATCTCCTCACTGTGGGTTGCTCAGCAGCATTCACAACATCACCACCCTCAGCACCTTGTACATGTTGGTTTATGATAGCAATAGCAGCCCCTAACATTTTTTCAGCCTTAAGCTTTTTAAGTTTTCACTCATTGTATACTGCAGTGTTGCAGAGTTCTTGTGAAAAATAGGTTAGACTGCTGTTTGCATAGTTTAAAGTGCTGGGCTGGGCTGGGCTAGTTGACTGCCTGTGTAATTGGCTGATTCTGATATATTTCACCTAGCAGCTCTGCTACTTCTCCTTGGTTAACTTTCTACTACTTCTTTTCCTTCCTTTTTCCCTTTCTGTTTCCACAAGGGGCAGCGCGTGCAAACAAGCGCACATGCGCCCTCACATACGCGCACATGCGCACACATGCGTGCACTCAGTGTAAGCACGTTTGCAAGAAATTTCAGATATATCCACGGCATACGCCTTTGGTTTCTTGTTTTCAGCTAGTACCACTGTGAGCACGCCTCTTGCAATCCTGAGGAACTCAGGGCAAACACAAGCCACTGTGCTCCAATCACCTAACAGTCTTTCAGACATACCCCCCCATGATGTCACCTATCTTCTACTCTACTACTACCCTACTCCTACACTTACACTCTAGGGACATTGCTCACATGCCGGGGAAAATTGGGATTCACTATCTTTATCCTCATTTACATAGGAATGCCTACTAATGCTTGGTTACATCTCTCACACTGAGCTTCCCCCCCTTAGCAACCACTACTCAGTGGCCATGTTGTTTTCAGCCTGCCATTCACCTGCATGGCAGAATAAGCTTTTTAGTGAAAATGCACATTTGTGGCTATTTTTCACTTTTTTAAATTTTATTTAAAGCGCAGCATGTTTGCGTGCCGCTGCGCTATGCTTAAACATCGGCGATCGGGGAAAAAATTGTATTTTAAGGATTTACAACATTTACAAATGCCAATGGCCTTATATTTGGCCATTGGCATGCTTACTCAACTAGATGCATCCTTTATTTGGAGCTATCATAGCTCTGTATAGCTATTTGCAGAACGGTACTCCGTTACCAACGGAGTACATTTCTGCAGATAACACTACTCTTACACGGACAGGTTAGTGTTTCCTGGATCACAAATTTACCTCATTTGCATAGCTTTCAGCAGCAAATGAGGTAATTTGCATACCATAACACTGTCCATGCAAGAGTAGCTTTAGAAGCTCTCATGCACGCCCCTGCCAGCTATTGCTGAATTGCTCGGCAGACATATTGCCTGTCTGCCATCTTACACTACTCTTACACTCCGTGCAAGCCTTCGTAAATCCAGCCCATAATGTATATAATGAAAAACTTCACTAAATATGGTAAAACAAAAATAAATGAACTGTAGAACAAAATACTCAAGAGCCAGTATTTAGCGCTTTAATCCTTTAATAGTGGTAAGGACTTCATCAGATAAAAAAATGGAATTCAACATCTAATATAAATAGAACAAATAGTAGGCAGTTCCAATAAAACAGTTAAACCAGCAGATCTCACATATTATATAAACATATTCAAGCATGTTTAAAATAAACCAGTAATGTATAGCTGTCATAATGTATAATTAGAAGTAGTCCAATAGTGTTCGAAAATTAGCGGCTGCATTTCTATGCACATTTAATATTTAAATTTTCATTAAGTCCATCGGGACTTCTGGATTAAGTCTGAGTTGCCATAGCAACTCTCTAACGTCTAAGAGAGTATTTGCATCTCCAAAAAACAGATTAAGCTTTTGCAGTATAAAAAAATGAAAACAGGTAAAATTAGAACATAGTAAACTGTGTTTAGCCAAAGTGTTATGAAAGTCCTTATTTCTAATGGCTTCATAGTGTTCCTTAATTCTGGAAGATAATCTCCCTGTGGTTTTCACTATATAAAAAAGAAGAACATGAGCCACATGTAGTAGTGTAAACTACATACAATGATTTACAGTCAAAATGTTTTTTAAAAGAAATTAAAAAATTATTATGTTTAAATTTAAACGAAAAACCTACAAAAATGTAAGAGCAGGCTACACAAGAACCACAAGTAAACATTCCAGGGGTATCATTACTAGTATCTAAGGGAGACAATAAAGATGGAGAGTCCCTATTCTCAAACATAAATCTAAGATTTTTAGTCTTTTTATAAGCAAAAATCGGGGCTGTTCCCAGTTTATCAGACACTTCTTGGCTGCTGCTCAAAATGTCCCATTTCTTATTGATAACATCCTTAATAACTTGGGAATCTCTGCAAATAGGAAGTGGCAAGCTGGCACTCCAGTCTGAGTTCTTACTGGTAACATTACCCTCAGTAGTGCACTGACCAGTAAAAATAGGAGATATGTCAGCATTCATACTATGATAGGACTTAAAGTGGGTTTGTTGAATGTTCTGTCCATAGTTGGATACTCTTCATTCGTGTCTTTCAGTGGTGAAAGTCCCAAGCTGAGCAGAGGTATGTGTTACTGTACAGAGCTGATTGGCAGTACTGGGGGGCAGCTATCAAATTTATTCTGAATATTAGGTGGACTCAACATAACAGAGACAGTATCTGCTAGTGCATTATCATCTCATTGTTTATTTGGAACAAAACCATATTTTACGATAGGTTGAAATTTCACCAGTCTTCGTGAATTGATCTCTTGAAATAAAGAGTCTAATAGTTTCTTAGGATACTACCTACTTCCTAGCCAGCAAGAAATTACTAAACACCTCACATTCCTTAATGAAGTTGTCATCTTCACTGATAATATGACACAACCGGATGAACTGGCCCCTAGCCATGTTACATTTCATGAAATATGGATGCATACTTGTAAAGTCCAAATAGTTCTTTTTAAATGTTTCCTTTCTGTGTATAGTAGATGTCCACATAAGGGTGTCATTATTTAAGGAAATTAAAGTGCCAAAAAATTTATCTGTTTCCCCTAAGCAGACAATTTAAATTTCAAAAAATGAATGCTAGGAGAAATGGAGTCAATAAATTCAAACAAAATTTGCTCACCACCCTGCCAGACAAAAAAAATATATTGTCAATATACCTCTTGCATAAGAGAGTGTATTTAAAACCTGGTAGACGAACTAATTTGTTTATTTCCCAAGCAGCCAAAACAAGATTTGCAAAGGCAGGTGCCATTTTTGAGCCCATTGCTATCCCTTTTATTTGTTGGAAAATCAAGTTATTAAAGTGAAAGAAGTTGCCTTCCAAAACCAAAGTAGCAAGTGTACAAAAGGTGTCTATTCTTCTTGTAGAAAATTTTGTGCATTGTGATAAATGTGACCTTAGATACTGTATGCCTTCTAAATGTGGGATATTGGTATACAGTGCTTCAATGGATTACTATCATTTTTCCAATCACACTTTCTGTGATTTACATTAGTGCGAAACTACCGTTTGGTAGAATCGGAAAAATGAATGCCAAAATGTAGAAATTTACAACAGCAAATGCAATACAGCATTTGCTATTGTGAATTTCTACATTTTGATGCAGATTGCACTACAGTCTGGATAGGGAAATGTACCCTTTCCCTCACTATAGTGCGATCAGAGTTTTTTATATCTAAGTAGCAGGGGGTATGGGGGAGCAGCCCCACACATGGGGGGTGCAGAGGGGCTTGCCCCCCTGAAAACACATTCTTTACTGTTGAACGCACAGTAATGCTATTCCTGGAAGTGTGGTGAATGTTCAAATTATGTCGCATATGAACATTCACCACTTCTGAGTTCCAGATTTTTGTCATTTGCTGTAGTGAATTTCATTTTTACGTTTCATAGAAATGATAATTCGCCTACAGTGAACTCGACAAAATGATAGTAAACTGCTTCAATATCCAATGTTACTAGCATGTTATCTTGGTGAGAAGGTTCGTGGTGAAACAGGTCATTAAGAAAATCCCCAGGAGTCCTGAAGACAAAAAGGTAAATGCCGAACTACAGGATTTAGCAGTAAATCTAGAAAGTCTGATACTTTCTCAGTTCTAGCTTTTTTATTATACACCATATGTCTAAAAGGTGGATTAGTCTGGTCCTTGTGTATTTTGGGATACCAAAAAACTTTCCCAAATGTGGTTCTGGGACTGACATAAAATCAGCCTCTACCACTGAAATAGCATGTTGTTTAACCAGGGAAGAGGTAGCTTTGTCTATTTCTTTGAATGTACGGTTAACCTCAGAGATAGAGACAGTGGTGTAGCAATCACTGTTATCTAAGTCTGCCTGTAATGTTTGAATGCATCGTTCCTGCTCCATGAGAACTATGCCTGTCCCCTTGTCAGCTCTCATGATTCTTAATGACTTGTCATTTTGTAAGGACTTGAGAGCCGACAATTGATCCGGTGACAGGTTAAACCATTTGGAGTGGCAATTGTCATTTAATAAAGCCCAAAAATCTTTCTCACACATTCTGAGAAAAATTTGTAATGTATTGTTAAGTGGAGGATTATAAATTCTTTTTTAAATAGGTAATCATGCTTTGGTATTTGCACAGTCACCAAATTGTTCATCCATATCAAAAATGTCTTCCTAACATATGAGTTTTAAATTAAGTTTTCTTAAAGTTGCAAGTCCAAAAGCAGTGAAGCAAGTTCAGCCCTTTGTACTGGGATACATGAGAAACCTTTACTAAGTATTTGTAAAGCATGTTTTGAGAAGAACCTGTTAGTAAAGATAAAAACCTCTGAATCAGAAGATATCCTAGTGGTAAGACTTAATCCATTGCTTGGAAGATTGGAGGTTAACGTTTCACAGTATTTCTCCTTGGACGACCACGAGGAAGACCTCTTTCCCCTCGTAGTTGTGGTTGATCAGGATTTTTCATAGATAAGTGGGGTGGTAAGGAATCCATAACAAAAGACCATCTGCTTCTTTCCATTTGCCTGCCTCTGCTTTTTTAAGAGCTCAATCTCCCTCTTCTTCCCTTGGGTATAGGTGCTGAATTTATCCCCTGTTGTTCCTGGGATAAAAAATGAGAAGTATTGGTGTCAGAGGGAGGAAAAGGATCCAAGAATTGTATAGGGTCTGACAATGGAGTAGATGATTGTGCCGATGTAATTTGTTGAGCAGTAGAAGTAGAGGGATGCACATTTGCGTGGGAAGAAAACAGTTGAGACATTTGTCCATTTCAGTTCATGTGCAGGATCGGAAAACCAATATTCTGAAAAGTAGAATTGGAATTAAAAGGTTGTTGCTCTTCTCTATATAGATTCTTATAACTAAATCTGAGTCCTCCTTTGTTTCCAAAGGGGTATGCCCATTTATTTTGATATTGAAGCATATCCCTAAGTAGTTTCTGTTTTTTTAATGTGAACAATGGTAGGCATGTGGTGGGTAATCCTGGGATGAATGCCATTAAAAATATGTTGGAAAACACCAAAGTTTGGATGTTTAGTGACCGTATTATGTAGGTCTAATATTTCTTGCTTAATTTCATACAGTTTTTGAGTATTATGATCAATCAGAGTACAAACCACTAATAATCCAGTATTGTTATATAATGCAACAAGTTCATTATATAAAGAAGACAATCTGTTGTGAAACTTAGTGATTCTTAAGTTCAGGGGTACTATATTTTTCTCAAGGCAGCAGGATAAATGCAGATTGTCATACTGAATATTTTTGAAGGCTGTAAAAAGTGTCTCTACTTTAAATAGGAGAGAATTTAAATTATTAGAACTTGCAGTCTGAGAATTATAAAACAGACCCGAAACATCTTGAAAACGTACATCCAGAAAAGGATTTATCACATTGTCAGTATTTAAGAAACCAAGCAAGTCAGTAGAAAGGGTCATATTACTTGTAGTTGGTATATGTACCTGTTGTCGAAGAGTTGCTTCATTAAATCCATTAATTCTATTAATTCTACCAGACCTCCCTGCAGTACCTGTGGTTGTAGTAGTAGTGGTCGTATTATTAGTAGTCGTATTACATGCGGTCATAGTAGAAGATTCTGCAGCTGTCCCTTCTGTTGAGAAAGCTGCCTGTGTAATCCTTCAAGTGGTATTATTCATTGGGGTCTATATTAGAAGACCGGATGTTTAGGTGATCGAACACCTAACCATCGATCTTCTAATATCGAAAGCAAAAAAAACGGCGAAGGGCCGATTTAACATAGGGAAAGAGTTCCCTTGGCCGTTTGCTGGAGTTTGCTATTTCCCTACTGTTGAGCGATCTCAGAGTCGGTATATATAGTTGGGGGGGTGTGGGGGGCACAGCCCCCATGTCAGGTGGGGTGGGGGACAAAGCCCCCCACTTAATTTAGATGTAAAGTAAATGTTTTTTGTGTTCTGGCAGAGGGACGTGTT